>NC_091959.1:40368582-40408582 GCF_031021105.1 Erythrolamprus reginae | reverse complement strand
ATGCTCAGCTCCTGCAGCTGTTCTCCAAGGGAGGGTAATGAGTTCGTTGCAACCCAACCTCCATTGGGGACTTTTATGCCACACCTAGTTTTGATCACTCCGAGAAAAATCAGTATCAGACCAGATGCTGCTTTCTCAAATCATATTTTCTTTTCTTTAGGGCCTTCTCAGTCTCATTCCACTCTGTGTTGTGAAAGAGAAAATGAGTCGCGGAGATACAATGTTCTCATGGAGCCCCGGGAGACCACATCCAAGTTGAGGCATAAACAAAACATGGGGCTACCTTTGAAGAGCGTTCGGAGACTGCAAATAGTGCAAAATGCAGCCGCATGAACTATTGTTTATTTTATTTTATTTTATTTTTATTTATTCATTTGTCCAGTACACAATACATATGGAAGCGAATAGACATGAAGTAATATATATAAAGATAATATGTAAAAATAGAGAAGATATATGAAAGGAAGAAAATATATATGATATATGAGATAAAGGAAAGACAATTGAACAGGGGACGAAAGGCACACCGGTGCGCTTATGTACGCCCCTTACTGACCTCTTAGGAACCTGGAGAGGTCAATCATGGATAGTCTAAGGGAGAAATGTTGGGGGTTAGGGGTTGACACTACTGAGTCTGGTAATGAGTTCCACGCTTCGACAACTTGATTGTTAAAGTCATATTTTTTACAGTCACATTTGGAGCGGTTAATATTAAGTTTGAATCTGTTGCGTGCTCTTGTGTTGTTGCGGTTGAAGTTGAAGTAGTCATTGACCCACTGACCTGTAATTATGGGTCTTCCAAGATCTGCCCACCTCTCACAATCACTCTACAAGCTGCATTGGTTGCCAATTGGTCTCTGGACGCAATTCAAAGTGTTGGTTATGACCTAGAAAACCCTACATGGCTTAGGACCAGATTACCTACGGGACCTTCTTCTACCTCATGTATCCCAGCAACCAATCAGGTCCCACAGAGTTGGCCTTCTCCAGGTCCTGTCTTCCAAAAAATGTCGTCTGGCGGGGCCTAGGGGAAGAGCCTTCTCTGTGGTGGCCCTGGCCCTTTGGAACCAACTCCCGCTGGAGGTTTGTACTGCCTCCACCCTCCTGGCCTTCTGGAAGTCTTTGAAAACTCATCTTTGCCGGCAGGCCTGGGGCTGCTGAACTTTAACATCTAGCCCCTGACTTTTAGTATGACTGTGGTGTGAGTGAGTAGACTGTATGATTTTGGGGGGTTTTAGATTTAAATATTGGACTTCTGAACTGTTTTTTATAGTCTTATATGTTATTTATTTACTTACTTACTTACTTACTTACTTACTTACTTACTTACTTACTTACTTACTTACTTACTTACTTACTTATTTATTAGATTTGTATGATGCCCCTCTCTGTAGACTTGTTGTGAGCCACCCTGAGTCCTTGGAGAAAGGCGGCATATGTCCAATAAATAAATAAATGAATAAATGAGTGAGTGAGTAAGTAAGTAAGTAAGTGAGTAAACAAACAAACAAACAAACAAACAAATAAATAAAGTTACGAAATGCGGCTGAATCCACAGAGAATATAACCCAGAACAGCGTAAATTTTGCTGACCGGATCAGTTTTTTTAAAATCTGGGAAAAAGGCACTTGTAGAGAATGGCAAAACCGGGAGGAGGAAGAGGAGGAGGAAGAGGAGTAAAAGGAAGAGGAGGAGGAAGAGGAGGAGGAGTAGGAAGAAGAGGAGTAGGAAGAAGAGGAGGAGGAGGAGAAGGAAGAGGGGGAGGAAGAAGAGGAGGAGGAAGAGTAGTAGTAGTAGGAGGAGGAGTAGAAGGAAGAGGAGGAAGAAGAGGAGGAGGCGGAAGAGGTAGAAGAAAAGGAGGAGGAGGTGATGGTGGAGGTGGAAGAAGAAACAACCACTGACCTGTAATGAGTTCTCGCACTTCCATGTCATTCGTCTTGCGCAATAGCCGGATCAAAGCTGGGATCCCGTCGCAGTTCTTGATGGCCACTTTGTTCTCATTATCCTTCCCGTAGGATATGTTCCGGAGGGCCCCGCAGGCTTTGCGGTGCACCTCCGGCTTGGGATGGTCCAGCAGACCCGCCAGGATGGGGATGCCCTTGAGATGCCTCACGTCCTTCTTGATCTTATCGTTCTCGTAGCAGAGGTGCTGGAGGTAGGCTGCTGCATTGGATTTCACGGGGTCGATGGGGTGGCTGAGCATGGCGATGACTTCGGGGAGGTCTGGGTCTCGCCACCGGGGGTCTTTGCGGATGCTGTCAATGGAGGGGGAGCGCTTGCCCAGGCGGTCGATGCTGGCCATGCTCCCCCTTTCGGGTTGCGCTAAAGGTGCCGCATAGCTGCCGTGCAAGTAAGGGATCCTCTCGTTGACGATTTCGCTCTCAATTGGATCCTCATAGCTCCGGCTGAGAAAGGAACCATAGCAGAGGGTGAGTTGTTTAGAACAGAATTTTATTCTATTCTGATTTCTAATTCTGCTCTATTTTGATATCGTATTCAGATATCAGGACCGGACCCTCGCTGATGTACCTTTCCCTCCCTAAAAGAGGCTGAAAATTTGGGTGCATCTTATACAGTACTCTGAATGTAGCTTTTTTTCCCCAGCCCTAATGATCTCCCCAGCTCTTACATGCTTTAAGACTTTTTTTTCATTGCTAATCTCTCCTTAGAAACATAGAAACATAGAAGACTGACGGCAGAAAAAGACCTCATGGTCCATCTAGTCTGCCCTTATACTATTTCCTGTATTTTATCTTAGGATGGATCTATGTTTATCCCAGGCATGTTTAAATTCAGTTACTGTGGATTTACCAACCACGTCTGCTGGAAGTTTGTTCCAAGCATCTACGACTCTTTCAGTGAAATAATATTTTCTCACGTTGCTTTTGATCTTTCTCCCAACTAACTTCAGATTGTGTCCCCTTGTTCTTGTGTTCACTTTCCTATTAAAAACACTTCCCTCCTGAACCTTATTTAACCCTTTAACATATTTAAATGTTTCGATCATGTCCCCCCTTTTCCTTCTGTCCTCCAGACTATACAGATTGAGTTCATTAAGTCTTTCCTGATATGTTTTATGCTTAAGACCTTCCACCATTCTTGTAGCCCATCTTTGGACCCGTTCAATTTTGTCAATATCTTTTTGTAGGTGAGGTCTCCAGAACTGGACACAGTATTCCAAATGTGGTCTCACCAGCGCTCTATATAAGGGCATCATAATCTCCCTCTTCCTGCTTGTTATACCTCTAGCTATGCAGCCAAGCATCCCACTTGCTTTTCCTACCGCCTGACCACACTGCTCACCCATTTTGAGACTGTCAGAAATCACTAGCCCTAAATCCTTCTCTTCTGAAGTTTTTGCTAACACAGAACTGCCAATGCAATACTCAGATTGAGGATTCCTTTTCCCCAAGTGCATTATTTTACATTTGGAAACATTAATTAATTAATTAATTAATTTATTAGATTTGTATGCCGCCCCTCTCCGTAGACTCGGGGCGGCAGTTTCCATTGCTTTGACCATTTATCTAGTAAAGCTAAATCATTTACCATATTACAGACCCCTCCAGGAATATCAAGAAGGTTTTTTCCAGCCCTAACAATGTGCTACTGATCTTCCCAGCTCTTACATGCTTTAAGGCTTTTTTTTCATTGCTAATCTCTCCTTAGAAGGTTTTTTCTCCCAGCCCTAACAAGGTGCGAATGATCTTCTCACCTTGCAGTCCTTTTCATTGCTATTTTCTCCAAATAATGTTTTTTTCCAGCCCTAAGTCTTTGCAGGCTTGTTCCCATTGCTACTCCCTCCAAAGAAGGTTTTTTCCAGCCCTAACTAGAAGATAAAATAATATGCTGAAGCTGACCAGACTAAGAACGCTAGCCAGATGAATACCTGATAGGCAGATTTCCCCCTTATTTTCTTCCCCAAAAACTGAGATGTGTCTTATACTCTGAAAAATACAGTAGTTATTCAGTTATTCAAATCTCTGTGTTTACTACACAGGTCTAGAAAAAAATATTTTTTGTGATCATCGCAGTTGACCTTGTACTTTTCTGAATCATTTCTTAGTTCTGATTTCAAATATATATATAGTTTTTATGTTAGCAGGTGTTCTGCCGGGTTCTCTGATAGAAGCCTCCCAAAAATTCAAGGATACAAATTTCAGACACACACACATTTGAAAATTCAAAACAATGTTCTTTATCACAAAAGTCAAAATAAACTAAGCACTCTTTTTGTATTGCAAAGAGCACTCTTCCCAAAACAACCAGGTAGTCTACAATTTCCCTTAAGCAGTCATTAAGTACTTAGCCAGCAGCTATGAAGAAACTTCAAACCCCTTCTTCTTCCAAGGAAGGGAGACACACACTCACACACTGCTCTGCTTTGGTTTCAAAGGCGTGAAAAAGCAACAAAGTCCAGCACACAAGATTCCTGACGAAACTGCAACAGATATTCTTCCACAATGTCCAAACCTGGCTGTTGCTATTTATAGCAGCAGCCCTAATTACTGGAGCCCCACCCAAACACAGGTGGCCTCCCTTATTTCTTGTAATATGTTCTTACTTGGTCTCTTCTACGCATAATTCTGCGCTTGTGTGGGTCCAACATGTCATCATCTGAAGCTAAAGAAGATAAGGAAGATTAACTGCCTTGGCTGTGTGCCAAGCCTTCCTCTGCCAAGTCACTCCCACCTTCTTCTTCGTCCGAGGAAACTAAACTCTGAACTGATTCTGTCGGCAATAACACAGGCCTGTGACATGTTGAATTTTTCCCTGCATCCACCTCCCCATTCCCTGGGGCAGGAGCTGGGCCAGAGCCAACCACAACACCAAGTATAGTTTCCATAGAGGAGCAGCATCATTATTATAAGGTATAGGAAATATACTGGTGACATTAAGAAAATAGTAATCTACATATCAGAAAGAACGTAACAACAAAAATGCTTCTATATCTGACACTTTATGTAATAGAGCAAAACTAAGCATATTTTTGGAATCAGCACATCAAACTCTATAAAACAGACATATTACTTTTGCTGATGATTTTTTTTGTGTTGACCAGTGTTATTTTAGGTGGCCCCAGAACCCAAATGCTGTAGAACATGATTCATGGTTTATGCAAAGCCAGGATGAAATGAACCGCGGTTTAATAATGCAGGAACTCCAGCGCCATCGTTGGCACATTTTCCAGCCAAGAGAAAATGGAAGTCACCTGCCAAATTCATGCATTTCTGGTTGTTTGGGCTTCAGAGAGTTGAGAGTTCTTGCCAAACATCTTCATGCCCCAAATAAATCTGGATTATTCCTACCTTAGCAAAGTCTAATTAAAAAGTAAAATGCGGTCACTTCCCTTACAAAGGATCCGGTTAGGTCAAGATAAGGAGTTTGTTTTGTTTGTTTAATTATTATTATTATTATTATTATTATTATTATTATTATTATTATTATTAATAATAATAATAATAATAATAATAATAATAATTAGATTTGTATGCCGCCCCTCTCCGTAGACTCGTTTTGTTTTTAAACATCCTGAAATAAACTAAGCAGGACACTTAATGAATAGGAAAGTTAAAAAATAAAAATAAAAACGAAGAAAGGAAGGAGGGAGGGAGGGAAGGAGTCAGACAAACCTTTTATTGATACCCTTATTGCAATATGTATAATTCATTAGTTTCCCGGGCTGCAATTTACAGTGTCTCAACAGCCATTATGTCTGCTTTTATGCAGGGGAGCCGTTTCCATTCTTCAGCAGAAAAGAAGATAATAAGGTTACATTCATATTAATATTTTTCCTTGTCAGAAGCGAAAAAGCCTTCCTTGAATATTAAGGAATGCCGAGATGGAGCTGTATTGAGGCTTTCCTTCTTAATTCACAGTGAGATGGGCAATTCTTTATGGCCGGTCTGGAATCCGACTCAAAAAGCCGAACTATGTCCTCCTTCTTAAACTCAGCAAGTTTTAATTGTGCATCTTGCAAAACGCCCTAGAGAGGCAAACGGCATCTGCTTCAATCCCCAGCTGGTTTTCCCAGCTGAGCCTCTAAGCAACCGGTTTCCTTCTCATCTACTTCCTTCCTTCCCTGCTCCGGGGAATGAGGATGGCAGAAAGAAGAAATACAGTCAGTTTGTCCCAGTGAACAGTTCACAAATGGGCAAAAAGGACTTGCAGGAGAAAGAGAGAGAGAGGGAAAGGCAGAAAGAGAGGGAGAAGGAGAGGAGAGGAAGGAAGGAAGGAATGAAAGAAAGAAAGTCAGAGAGAAAGAGAAGGAAGGAAAAGAGAAAGACAGAAGGGAAGAAAGAAGATAAAGAAAGAAGGGAAGGAAAGGAAAGAGAAAGGGAGAGAAAGAGAAGGAAGGAAGAAAAGAAATAAAGACAGAGAAGGAAAGAGATAAGGAAAGAAAAAGAAAGAAGGAAAGAAGGGAAGGAAAGAAGGAAAGAAAGAAATAAGGAAAGAACAGGAATGGAAAAGAAAGAAGGTAAGAAAGAGAAAGGAAAAGAAAGAAGGAAAGAAAGAGAAAAAAGTAAGAATGAAAGGAAAGGGAGAGAGGGGGAGAGAGAGAGAAAGAAAGAAAGAAAGAAAGAAAGAAAGAAAGAAAGAAAGAAAGAAAGAAAGAAAGAAAGAAAGAAAGCTTCCTTCCATTTCATAGCCAGAGAATCAGGAAAGTGATGGTTTGAAGTGGCATTATTACAACTCTCAACTACAACCTGTAAAGCCCAAGCCACAAATATGACACAGTGAAATTCACTTGAGTCCAGATCTCTACTTGTGAGTGCCTAATAGACTGAATCTTGCCAGACTAAAACTATAACCTCCTAATCATATAGCTAAACCCTGTGTAGGAAGAAATGAGGCAGAACCTGGAGGTGGAGTTAAAAGAGGGGTCAGCCTAGAATCCCTACATAGCCACAAACAAAAGTTTAACCTCCCCTGAATTCCCTGGACTCTTATGCAACTTGTAGCAGATGCTAACCATTAGTTGAGAAGACTCCTGTGCATAGGCATGAGTAGCAATAAATCAGTTTCATTGGACCTTCATTTGTGGGCCTGATCTTTCACCCCTGACCATTTGGGACTTTGTACCTGCAGCTATGCTTAACATTTTTCTCTCTCCCTTATCTGGTTCAGGATTCAGATTCAAGTTTCCCAGTCTAGGCGCCAGGGTGGCTCTGGAAATAAATTGAAACTTTGGAGGATACTTTGACTCAGACTCTGATTTAGTGCAGATGTTGCCTGGAACCTTGACAGTTACATTGCTCCAGATGTGGGATTCGCATACTGTGACAATCGTTTCCCTCAGCACCAGAAATGTGAGCGCACATCATCCACATGTGCATGTTAAAAACACAGTGATATAGGAGTGAAGGGCTGCAAAAAAATTTAATACTACATTGTGCGTGTGGCTTATTTTGTGGGTGTTGCTTGCCGGCCATGTGACTAGGTGGAAGTGGCTTGATGATCATGTGACCAGGGTGGCTTAAAGGTCATGTGACTGGCTTAAAGGTGGCCAACTTGACATCACTCACGTCAACAGTTAGGGTTAGGGTGCCCGGCCTCTCCTCACCTCAAAGAGATACAATTTCTCTATCTATTTACTATGACTGAACATCCAAAATGTACTATTTAATTCTATGTATATATGTCACATGTGTACATACATATTACACAGAGGCACACAAATATATATATATATAAACAGTATGTTTATATATAAACATACATGTACAGCTCTTCTAAAATTATACACATTCAACCTCATTTAGAATAGAATAGAATAGAATAGAATAGAATTTTATTGGCCAAGTGTGATTGGACACACAAGGAATTTGTCTTGGTGCATATGCTCTCAGTGTACATAAAATAAAATATACATTTGTCAAGAATCATGTGGTACAACACTTAATGATTGTCATAGCGGTCAAATAAGCAATGAAGAAGCAATATTAATAAAAATCTTAGGATATAAGCAACAAGTTACAGTCATACAGTCAACATGGGAGGAAATGGGTGAAAGGAATGATGAGAAAAACTAATAGAATAGAAGTGCAGATTTAGTAGAAAGTAGGCGTTGATTGCTTACCTGAACGCCTCTTCTCGTACGGTGAGCGGGTACAGCAGTCACATGGGTTGCTCACGTCCAATCCGGTGGAACTGAGCCTAGTGTTAAAAAAGCTTGCCGGATCCGCCCCTTCCCCAGAATTCGCGAATCCATAGACTAGGCTCAGCTGTGAAGCTCTGTAGTGTTCAACTCTCATTGTTAGAGGAAGAAAGATATAGAAAGGTAAAGAAGACACATACAAGGGCGGGAAGTGACTGCTGTACCCGCTCACCGTACGAGAAGAGGCGTTCAGGTAAGCAATCAACGCCTATTCTCCGTACTGAAGGAGCGGGTCCAGCAGTCACATGGGACATACCCAATAGATGGTCCCTAGGGTGGGATTAGATTGCTATCGTGTGAGATAACGGATTGGAGTACCCTTCTGCCGAAGGCAGCGTCCGCTGAAGCGTAAGAATCAATCTTGTAGTGCCTGATGAAGGAATTTGGCGAGGCCCAAGTGGCTGCTTTGCAGACCTCCTCCAACGGGGCTTGAGTCGCCCAAGCGGCCGAAGTGGCTGCGCTCCTGGTGGAATGCGCTGTGATGTTCCTTGGAACTGAGAGGGAGGCCGACTCATAGGCCTTAGATATAGTCCCTCTGATCCAACGGCCTATTACTGTTGAAGACACTTTGGCCCCCATGACTCTGGGGTGATAGGCTATAAAAAGTGCTTCTGACCTCCGAAAGGGTCCTGTGCGTTGGATATAGATTCTCAGCGCTCTGATGAGATCCAGGGTGTGCCATCTAATTGCCAAGGGATGGTCTCGTTGGAGGCAGAAGGAAGGTAGGACAATATCCTGAGATCTGTGGAACATGGAACTGACCTTGGGTAAGAAGGTGGGGTCCAGTCGCAAGACTACCTTGTCCTGATGGAATTGACAAAGGTCCTGCCTGATTGAGAGGGCAGCCAGCTCCGAAATGCGTCGGGCAGAGGTAATAGCCACCAGGAATGCTACCTTAAAAGATAGGTACCTGAGGGACGCCGATTTTAGGGGTTCGTATGGTGCCTGCGTGAGGGAATGGAGAACCCGTGGCAAATCCCAGGATGGATACCTGTGGACCTTGGAAGGTCTGAGGTTGGCTATGCCCTTGAGGAATTCCTGAACTTCAGGGAAGGATCGGAGAGGCTGTCTGCGGGGACCCCCTAGGACAGATGAAATGGCTGCCAGATGACGCCGGAGGGTGCTGGTAGAAAGTCCTTTATGGAAGCCTTGCATAAGGAAGGAAATAATTCTGTGTATGGGGATGCACAGAGGGGAGAGACCTTCCTGTAGACACCACTGGTGAAACTTGGACCACGTGTGGTCGTAGATTCGATTGGTCGAACCCCTTCTGGCCTTTAAAATGACCTCCACTGAATCGGGGTCATGACCACGCAGTTCTAAGTCTCTCCTGATAACAGCCAGGCGGTGAGGTGGAACCACTCCGGGTCTGGATGGAAAGAGGCCCCCTGCCGCAGCATATCCCCCGAAACGGGGAGTCGCCAAGGGTCCTGGACGGACAGCTGTTGGAGATCCGCGAACCAGGGCCGGCGGGGCCAATGAGGGGCGATTAAGATTATTCGGGCCCTCTCGGTGAGGACCTTGTGAATCACGTCCGGGAGAATTGGAATTGGAGGGAATGCGTAGAGTAGGCCTGGAGGCCATGGACTCCGGAGGGCATTGATTGCTTCCGCTCCCGGGGATGGAAATCTGGAAAAGAAGCGAGGGAGTTGGGCGTTCGCATTGGTCGCGAAGAGATCCAGGATTGGTAGGCCGAATCTGAGGCTGATTTGATGGAACAGGTCTTGATGGAGGTTCCACTCTCCTGGGTCTATCGTTGCTCGAGATAGCCAATCCGCCTGGACGTTGAGGCTCCCCGAGATGTGATCGGCTAGGAGCGACCGAAGATGTTTTTCCGCCCAAAGGCCTAACTTGAGGGCCTCCCTCATGAGAGCCTTGGATCTCGTGCCCCCCTGTCTGCAGATATGGCTTTTTGTGGCAATGTTGTCGGTGAGAATGAGAACGTGCCGTTTGGGAATGCGAGGAGAGAAATGCTTCAGAGCCAGGGAAACGGCTCTTAACTCTAGCCAATTGATTGGCCTGGAAGCTTCCTCCGGGGACCACGTGCCCTGGGCTATCATCCCCTGGGCGTGGGCGCCCCATCCCGATAGACTGGCATCTGTGGTGATGACAAATTGATCCGGGCACCTGAACGGGGATCCTTTGTCCATGGCCGGGGACTTCCACCACTTGAAGGATCTGCGAACACTTGGTGGGATGACAATGCGCCGATTTGAGTTGCTGTGCCCCGATCTCTGAAAGGGTAAAAGGAGCCACTGGAGTTCCCTAGCATGAAGGCGAGCCCAGGGAATGATGCCTATGCATGACACCATCTTCCCCAAAAGGGAAGACAGAGTTACTATGGATACTGAAGAATTAGATAAAATGTTAGAAATTAACTCCCCTATACTAAGTTTTCTCTCGGGAGAGAGAAAAACCTGGGAGGATTCTGAATTGATAATGGAACCCAGGTGAGAGATGGATGTGGAAGGTTGGAGGTGACTTTTTTCAAAGTTGATGGAAAATCCATGGTCCTGAAGGACTGACATGGTGACAGAAAGGTCTGTTTTCACTTTCTCTAGGGAGTTCCCATGAATCAAAATATCATCAAGATAACATAAAATGTGGATGGGAGATGCCCGGATATAGGCCGCCAGGGACCCCAAGAGCTTTGAAAAGACCCGAGGGGCCGAGGAAAGGCCAAATGGCACCGCCCTATACTGGAAATGCCTGCCTTGAAAGGAAAAACGTAAAAATTTTCTGTGGCATTTGGCTATAGGAATGTGAAGGTAGGCCTCAGTGAGGTCTAAGGAGACCATGAAATCTCCCGTGTGAATGGCGGCCAAAATAGAAGATAAGGAGTGCATCTTAAACTTCCTATATTTGATGAATAGGTTTAGTTTCTTTAAATCCAAAATAGCTCTCCAACCTCCGGAGGACTTTGGAACCATAAATAGGATGGAGTAAAAACCTAGGCCCTTCTGACCGGAAGGAACCGGTTGAATGGCTCTGATGGACAATAGATGAGAAATGGCCTCCTCCATACGGTTACAATCTGAGGAGGACCTGGGAGAAGGGCAGGAAATAAAACGTTTAGGGGGAGGAGAAATAAATTCTAAAAGAAGGCCTGTTTGAACAGTGTCAATGACCCAGGGGTCCTTGGAGGTGAGACGCCAATTAGAGGAGAAATGAGCTAGGCGACCCCCTATGGGAATAGAGGAAAGATTACCATCTAGGTTTTTTTGAGGCCCTGTTAGAGGAAGCTCCCCTTTGGAAGCGAAAACCTCTACCCCTGAAGTTCCTACCTTGGGAACGAAAGCGGGGGGAATACTGACCTGGAGATCTCTGATAGGAAGCCGCTTGATCTTGCTGGCGCCCCGGGCGACGAAAGGACTGCGTTTTGGTAGCCTTTTTTGTGGTTGGACCCAAAACTTTCTTCTTGTCCGTGGTTTCCGTGAGGAGTGGATCCAGAAGATCACCGAAAAGAAGGTCGCGCTTTAAGGGTCCCTGGGATAACTGCCACTTCTGGCGTACTCCCGCTTGCCAAGGGCGAATCCATAGGAGTCTCCTTGCCGTTGTAGAAGCTGCAATAGACTTAGCAGAAAATCTAGTAGATTGCAAGGTGGCATCAGCCACGTACTGGGCAGCTGCGAAGACCTTGTTGAAGTCTTGTTGACCTCTCAAGTCATCGGGAGGAATATGCTGTTGAAGTTGGCGAAGCCACAGCAGCATGGCTCTGGAGAAAAAGGAGGCTGCTGCAGAACTTTTAATGGCCCAGGAATCCGCGGTGAATCCTCTTTTGAGCATTTGTTCAATACGCTTGTCCTCTGGGCGGAGGACTTCCTCCGCCTCTCCTGGCACAGCCGCTGCCGAGTGAAGGATCTTGACAGGTTCATCCGGTTTGGGAAAGGATAGAAGCTCTTCATAGGAAGAGGAAAGTTTGTACAACTTTCTGTCCTTGGTGGAGGGATTAAGGCCAGAGGCTGGGAAATCCCACTGTTTGAGTAAGGCATCTTTAAACAATTTAGGCATAGGAATTACCTCGTTATCCTCCTGTTCCTCTGTGAAGTAAGGTAAATTCTCCTCCGGGGGATCAGTGGAAGTGGAGGCTTGTTTCTCCTGGGCCGCTAATCCCGTAGAAATCCTAGCTTTGAGGAGGAGAGATTTGAATAATTGAGAAGGGAAAATGGTAATTGGAGAAGGAACCTTTATTTGGGATTCCTCATCATCTGATAGGCCTTGAAAAGGGTCCTCATCATCCTCCATATCCTCATATTCGTCCTGAGAGGAATCTGAATCATCCTGAATAGGAGCTCTAACCGCTGGGGAAGAACCCAAGGGGCGGGAGGGACGAGAAGGAGGAGGAGGTAAGGGAAGCTCATTGATGGAAGAGAGTTTGGCATCAATGGCCTTAGACAACACAGCAAAAATAGATTGGAACTCAGGAGGTAAACTAGAAATATCAGCAGGAATGGCAGAAGAATCCCTAAAGGCCTGGGAGGATCCTGGCTGGGGGGAATCTTCAATAATATCTGGTTCCTCTGGACCTATGCCCCATAGGTTAGGTTGGGGTCTGTCTAGGTTAGGCTCATCCAGAGATAACACAGGGACCCCAGAAGGAGGTAGACTAGAAGCCTCTGGGGGGTCTTGACTACTGAGTACTTGGGCCTGCACTTTTAAACGTTTTGCTGATTTGTCATGGATTCTTTGTAGGGCTAGGTCCCTTCTCTTCTCGGCCCTGGTGACCTTGGTCGAGGGGCGGGCCCCTGGAGAAGAGGATGAAGAGGCCTGGGGGATACTAGTAATCTCATCGCCTGTAGGCCTGGCCTCTCTGGGACCTTTAGTTGTGCCTCTCTTGGGAAAAGTAGCCATAGTCTGACAATTAACAGAAGACAAGGCTGAGCCAATAACTGAATAAATAAGGAGAAGAATTTCAAGGACTTCCCAAGAGGAATGGATCCTGCTTCGAGGCCTCGAAGCTGCTGAGACGTGAGGACAATCTGGGCAAACCCAGAGTTCGTGTCCCCAAATCCAGCGGGGCCAGCCTCCCTAAACTTTTCAATTAAGTAAACCAAGGCACTCTGGTTGGAGGCTTAGCCGGTGGAGAATTTAGCCTGGGCGTCCCAAGGCCCGCTCCGGGATCCACGCGGTGGACTGAGGCCTACGCGGCTGGCAGGAGGCCAACACGAGAGGCCTAAATTTAAAAAGGGCGCGAAGGCCTTCGCGCCGAAAAATCGCTCCGAATATGTCTTAAAGGGGAAGCGATCGACTAAGTCCAGGAGACTAGAAAGCCGTCTCACTCCGCAGGAGGTATTTCTTAAGCCCTTTAATATATATATACAATAAAGAATCAATAAATCAATAAATTAATACTTGCACCAGAACCTCCAGGCCAAAGGATTAAAAGAATCCACAAGCGGCCGCGGGGATCGTACACGGCAAAACCGCCGGGGGAAAACGAAACCGCAACTTCTCCAAAGTAAAAAAGCCGAGCCGCAAACGGCTGGCGCTATTAGTGCAAGTAAATAATAATGGTAAAACAATTCTTACTACTTTTGAAGGAAAAGATCGAAGGGAAGGTGTTAGAATGTTGAACGAGCTATCACAATACAACCGCAGGATATGCGAACTGAGCGAATTCTGGGGAAGGGGCGGATCCGGCAAGCTTTTTTAACACTAGGCTCAGTTCCACCGGATTGGACGTGAGCAACCCATGTGACTGCTGGACCCGCTCCTTCAGTACGGAGAATCTGAAAGTGTTGAGGGAATTATTTGTTTAGCAGAGTGATGGCGTTCAGAAAAAAACTGTTCTTGTGTCTAGTTGTCTTGGTGCGCAGTGCTCTGTAGCGATGTTTTGAGGGTAGGAGTTGAAACAGTTTGTGTCCAGGATGTGAGGAGTCAGTAAATATTTTTCCCGCCCTCTTTTTGACTCGTGCAGTATACAGGTCCTCAATGGAAGGCAGGTTGGCAGCAATTGTTTTTTCTGCAGTTCTGATTCTCCTCTGAAGTCTGTGTTGGTCCTGTTGGGTTGCAGCACCAAACCAGACAGTTATAGAGGTTATAGACAGTTACTGCAATAGGAAAAACGTACCCAGAGCCCAGAAGGGGAAAAAAGAAAAATTTTCTACCGGTTCTGCATACCTGACCGTACCCATAGGAGCCCATTGCTGGATATAGGTCGCCACTACCGGTTCACCCAAACCGATGTGAACCACCTGAAACCCACCTCTGCACTGCATCTACCAGTACTTTAGTTTTGATCTTCCACAGTTGGCTTGGAGGAATGAATCCTCCCAATCAGAGCAGCCTTCTGACAGGAGAAGCGCCTTCTCTTGGAAGGAGAAGCAGTGTTGGCAAGCAGCGCCCGAGCCCCCATCACTCATTGACCTGCTATTAAATTATTTTCCAAAGCTTCTTTGTTCCGGCTTTGCTCCTATCCACAAAAGTCTCTGTCCCCGACTCCATCATTGCAAAACAAACAGGATTACAGACGCTGTTGCTTTCCATTAGCTCTTACAGCCCCTGACCTTCAAACAAGATTGACCCTGGGAAGCCTTGTTCCTGAGGGGGGGGGATGAAACCATGATGCACAGACAAGACAAGAGGGCGGGGGAAGGAGGCTCTTGACTCAGAATGCAAGCTTTCTTGCCTTTCGAATGATGGGTAAGGCGGAGGATTTTTCTTGCCATTTTAAAATCCGGGGAAGGCCATGGTGGAAATTGCATTTATCTAGACAAGGGGTGGCATTGACATGGGCTCTTGTTTTCTGTAGCCCACGGGGTCTTTTTTTTTTTTTTTTTGCAGAGGTTATTTTTGTTGCCGGGATCATCTACACTTCTCTCCCATTTAAACTACCCAGAGTCACTTAAGTGGGGTGGCTGGTGTAGAAATGTAGGTAGGTAGGTAGGTAGGTAGGTAGGTAGGTAGGTAGATAGATAGAAGATAGGTAGGTGATAGATAGATAGCTAGGTAGGTAGGGAGATAAAGGTAGGTAGATGATAGGTAGGTAGATAGATAGATAGATAGATAGATAGATAGATAGATAGATAGATAGATAGATAGAAGGTAGGTAGGTGACAGATAGATAGATAGGTAGGTAGATAAAGGTAGGTAGATGATAGATAGGTAGGTAGGTAGGTAGAAGGTAGGTAGATGATATATTGATAGGTAGATAGATAGATAGATAGATAGAGAGAGAGAGAGAGAGAGAGAGATAGATAGATAGAAGGTAGGTAGGTGACAGATAGGTAGGTAGGTAGATAAAGATAGGCAGATGATAGATAGGTAGATAGGTAGGTAGGTAGGTAGAAGGTCGGTAGATGATAGATTGATAGGTAGGTAGGTAGGTGATAGATTGAGAGACAGACAGACATATACCTACATATATACATACGTACATACATACATAGGTCAATAGCAGAGAGAGATAGAGATGGGTGGGTGGGTGGATGGATGGATGGATAGTCAGACAGACAGACAGATAGATAGATATGAATACAGCAGGTAAGTAGCAACAAATAGATATGGATACAGCAGGAAAGCAGAAAGAGATGGAGATGGGTGGGTGGATGGATGGATGGTCAGATGGACAGACAGGCAAACAGACAGACAGATAGTTATGAATACAGCAGGTAAATAAGAGATAAATAGATATGGATACAGCAGATAAGAAGGGAGAGATAGAGATGGGTGGGTGGATAGATGGTCAGACAGACAGATAGATAGATATGAATACAGCAGATAAATAGAGATACAGTGGAACCCCGACATAAGAGCTGCTCTACTTAAGAGCAACTCGAGATAAGAGCTGGGAGGGGAGAGATATTTTTGTTCTACTTACAAGCCCAAATTCGAGATACAAGCGCCAAGGAGCTGTCTCCTGAAGCCAAACGCTAACTTCCGCGTTCGGCTTCAGGAGACAGCTGCGAAGCGGCGCGCGTGTTTTAAAAGGTTGCAGCCGGCCTGGGGGGCTCGGGGGGGTGCTTGCAGCTTTCTTTCTTGCTCTTTTTCTTTCTCTCTTTTACCTTCCCTTCCTCTATTTCTTCTTTTCTTTCTCCTTCCCACCTTCTTCCCTCCCTCCCTCCCTTCACTCATTCCTCTCTTACTCTCCCCTTTCATAAGTTTCCTTGCTTCCTTCCTCTGTTCCTGTCCCTTCCCCCTTTCTTTCTTTCTTTCTTTCTTGCTCTTTTTCTTTCTCTCTTTTACCTTCCCTTCCTCTATTTCTTCTTTTCTTTCTCCTTCCCACCTTCTTCCCTCCCTCCCTTCACTCATTCCTCTCTTACTCTCCCCTTTCATAAGTTTCCTTGCTTCCTTCCTCTGTTCCTGTCCCTTCCCTCTTTCCTTCCTTCCTTCCCACCCTCCGTCCATTCATTCACCCATTCCTCTCTTGATCGCTTAAAGCCGGTCCCTGGTGCAAAAAGGGTTGGGGACCTCTGTCCTACAGGATAGGGTGGCAGAGAAGTTGAACATATGTAAATTTAAAAGTTTAAGAAAGTTTACAAGTTAAGTGAAAGAAACTTCATTATTCATTTATATGTACATGTACATTTCTTCATTAAAAACATGTCTTTCTGCATAATTTAGACTAACTTTGTGAGTTTTTTGAGGGCTGGAACCAATTAAAATTATTTACATTAATTCCTATGGGGAAAAGTCGTTCGAGATAAGAGCTGCTCGACTTAAGAGCCCAGGTCCAGAACGAATTAAACTCGTATCTCGAGGTACCACTGTAAATAGATATGGATACAGCAGGGAAGCAGAGAGAGAGAGAAAGAAAGAGATGGATGGATGGATGGATGGATGGATGGATGGACAGTCAGACAGACATGGAAAGAGCAAGTAAGCAGATGGAAGATATCTATAAATGTCAACCTGCTCAGATTTCTGGCAGATTTTGAGAAAACAGCTGTTCCAGGCTTCGTGGAAAATGCCCGTTTGTTTCACTGAGTTTACGGAATAAATCAGAGTGAGTTGTGTGACACAACCCCGCATGCCCGTGTATGATGTATGAACCACGTCGCCTTTCTCAAAAGGAATCATACATTAACTTACGTATGTATTTAAACATGACATGCATATATTCCCTGGTCCCAAAATGGAATTTCAAAGAATTTACCCAAGAGTTCCAAAGAAAGCAATTCTCAAGTGCAGACAAGGCCATTATCCCCACCCTCCACAGGGCAGTATTACAGAAATAAAAAGCGATCTATATTCCGCTAAACATCAGGTAAATATGCAATTGATCAAACTTAGCCGTTTCAGCACGGAACGCTCGCGAGGGTTATAAATAAGGCAGGCTCTAAATTCTACTTTTATGAGAATAAATTTTCCTTTCTTAAAAAAAAAAACCTCCTTAAAGGATCATTCAGTTGGTTTCTTTTGCAATATGTTTTTTTAAAGCTGGGATGGCGCAGCAGGTAGAGTGCAGTATTGCAGAGACCACCATAGTTCCCTCTAAGCTGAGCAGTGAGCAATCGCTCACTTAAAAATCATCATCAACTCAGAGTTTTCCAAACCTGCCCAGAAGCCGAGAGGGAAAGAGTGAGAGGGAAGGAGAGAGAGAGGAAGAGAGGAAGAGAGAGAAACAGATAGAAAAAAGAGAGGAAGGAAAAGAGAAAGAAAAAGAATGGGAGTAAGGAAGAGAGAAAGAAAATCAAAATCTAGTTTGAAACTAGCTCAACTATTTAAGTGGCATTTTGATATTGATAGAGTTGCCCTATTATGAGCTCACTGTTATAGACACACAGTACAGTATTTTATTTTGAAATTCTCTGAGGCAAAACAGGGTGGGTTTTTTATTTATTTATTTGTTTGTTTGTTTGTTTGTTTGTTTGTTTATTATTTCTGTGCTGCCCAGTCCCAAAGGGACTGCCGCTCAGACACTATACTTTTCCGCCCACCCCCCCAAAAAATTTGAGGGAACACTGGAGACCACTGAAGCTGACTTGTAGATCTGAAGGTCAGCAGTTCAAATCTCATCACCGGCTCAAGGTTGACTCAGCCTTCCATGCTTCCGAGGTGGGTCAAATGAGGACCCGGATTGTGGGGGCAATAGGCTGGCTCTGTTAAAGAGTGCTATTGCTAACATGTTGTAAACCACCCTGAGTCTAAGGAGAAGGGCAGCATAAAAAATCGAACAAATAAATAAATAAATAAATAAATATTATTATACTAATACACTATTAACTAATACACCTTTTAAGCGGTTTCAAATTTAAATCACCTTGAATTGATTAGGCTATTCCCCATATCTCCTCCCTATAAATTTTCATGTACATTTATTAACCTTTTTTTAATCGTACATGGCCATTAAAAAATATCTATAAAGAAAAAACAAAAGCAAAAACTTCCAATAACAAAATCAATGGGGGGAAAGCCGAATAATATCTCACCATATTACCAAATTAGCCAAATTATT
Organism: Erythrolamprus reginae; assembly: GCF_031021105.1. NCBI lineage: Eukaryota > Metazoa > Chordata > Lepidosauria > Squamata > Dipsadidae > Erythrolamprus > Erythrolamprus reginae. The sequence continues at coordinate 40,390,028 of NC_091959.1, read as the reverse complement.
AAACCTAATTAATGATCATTCCTTTATATAGGAATTATCAAAAAATAAATATATAAAGAAAAAAAAACAAACCACAAAAATGGGAAGGAATACCATTAGCATTTAGACTTATATACCGCTTCAAAGTGCTTTTACAGCCCTCTCTAAGTGAGCCAGTGGGGAGATTTGAACTACTGAATTACAGCTAGCAATTAGCTGAAGTAGCCTGCAGAGCGGCACTCTAACCATTGCACCACCCAGGCTGGCTCTGTTAAAAAGTGCTATTGCTAACATGTTGAAAGCCGCCCTGAGTCTAAGGAGAAGGGCAGCATAAAAATCGAATAAATAAAAATAAATAAAATTTAAAAACGTGTACGATCCAGGTTGCTAGGATCATGATCAGAACAGATCATGGTCAGGACACGCTCCATGGAGAGGGATGTCTTTCAGCAGCCTTTTGTATTCCCAGCTGTGGTGGCCTGTCAAATCAAACCAGGAGGAAGCGACGGATCAGCATCAGGGCAACCAGTGAGCTCCGAGAGGGAAGAGGGAATGGAGATGTCAGTGAGAGAGACAGAGGTGGAGCCTGGGCTGTCCGTCAGCCCTCAGATGGAGAGTCCACAGCCCCCCAGGTCTGGAGGTGGCTGATGAAGAAGAGGAACAACAGCTGGGTTCAGTGCCTGACATCTGAAAGCAGAGAAGGCAGAGGAGAGGAGAGCAGTGGAAATCTATGGGCTGGTCCTTGGGATGGAAGAGCCACTGCTGCTAGCAAAGCCCCACCTAGCTTTGGGGATAGAAGGCAGTGGGAGGAGATGAATACGAGGGTCACCCAGAAAGAAATGCACCACATTTTTTTTCTTCAACAATTATTTATTGAACACAATGAAACTTACACACAAGAAAGGATGATGTTTCTTCTACACCCCCTATTTTTCTACGTAATCTCTGTCCCGTTCTATGGCCTTCCTCCAGCGAGATACAAGGGCGTGTATGCCCTGTCGGTACCACTCCTTGTTCTGGTCACGAAGTCACTTCTGCACTGTGCGAATCACCTCTTCGTCATCCTCAAAATGACTTCTGCGACTAACCGTACTTCTGTCGACTGCAGATTCTCCATGAACTGTACACAAACGTTTGTGAATGTTCCCAACAGTTTCTTTCTCTGCAGTGAGAAATTCAATGGCAACATGCTGCTTGTAATGTGCATCACTTACAGATGCCATTTCGAAACACTGCTGCAGCTACACTATCTGTCTGAAGAAATGCAAAATGTACACACGCACTCCTGACAATTCAAAGAATGCATATCTAAAGTTTCGCATTTGTACCATTACTGTAGGCTGAGAAAAAAAATGTGGTGCATTGCTTTCTGGGCGACCCTCGTAGATGTGGCAAGCAACTATTCATCTCTCTGCTGGACAGACCTGATAGACTGTGTTGAGAGTGAGAGGTTTTTTGCCATGGCTGCTGGCGCTCCCAATAAAGGAAACAATGGCTGCCAACCTGCCTTCCATTAAGGGCCTGTATACTGCGCGAGTCAAAAAGAGGGTGGAGAAAATATTGACTGACCCCTCGCATCCTGGACACAAACTGTTTCAACTCCTACCCTCAAAATGTCGCTACAGAGCCCTGCACACCAAGACAACTAGACACAAGGATATTTTTTTCTCAAATGCCATCACTCTACTAAACAAATAATTCCGTCAACACTGTCAGACTTTTTACTAAATCTGCACTTCTATTTCTACTAGTTTTTCTCATCATTCCTATCATCATTTTCTTCCCACTTAGGACTGGATGACTGTAACTTGTTGCTTGTATGCTAAGATTGTTATTAATATTGATTGTTTCTTCATTGCTTATTTCACCCCTATGACAATCGTTAAGTGTTGTGCCACATGATTCTTGACAAATGTATCTTTTTCTTTTATGTACGCTGAGAGCATCTGCACCAAAGACAAGTTCCTTGTGTGTCCAATTACACTTGGGCAATTAAAAAATCTATTTTATTCTGTTCTGTTCTGTTCTGTTCTACTCTACTCTACTCTACTCTACTCTATTCGACTCTACTCTATTCTACCCTATTCTACTCTATTCTACTCTACTCTATTCTACTCTACTCTACTCTACTCTATTCTATTCTATTCTAAAGGACTTGTTGATTGCTTACAGAGGGCTTGTCGTATTTGGAGTGCTGGGTCAGAACAAGGGTATGTGAAGGCAAGCAGAGCACAGAAGTGGTTTCGTCCATGGCAGACAGTATCATCAAAGGGAATCAAGCAAGAGACCATTATGGATCTTCCAGGTTCAACACCAGTATATCACTCAACGCCAGTTGCAGGGGAACAGCTGCAGATGAGACCTAACGTTTCCACCACACGCTGTGGACCATCTAAAGCCATCTGCTCGGTCTTTATGAGAAGACGAAGATTATGGCCTTTTTTTTCTCTCCAAACATAATTAAAACAGGATTTGCTTCGAGAAGACCCAGGCACACACGCCAGCTTGAATAGCCAAAGGAGGCTTCAACAAATGTCCGAAGGGGAAGAGGGACGGACAGCCAACTGGCTGGTAATCAAGATGGGATGCATATTTTGCATGCAGGATCAGAGGCAGCAAATAGCATTAGCCCTTCATGGCATCGGACCAGAATATCTCTGGGACTGCCTTCTGCCGCATGAATCCCAGTGACCGATTATGTCCCACAGAGTTGGCCTTCTCCGGGTCCCCTCGACTAAACAATGTCGTCTGGCGGGACCCAGGGGAAGAGCCTTCTCTGTGGCGGCCCCAACCCTCTGGAACCAGCTCCCCCCTGAGATTAGAATTGCCCCCACCCACCTTGTCTTTCGTAAACTCCTTAAAATCCACCTCTGCCATCAGGCATGGGGAAACTGAAATAACTTCTCCAGGCCTATATTGTTTATGTATGGTGTGTTGTGTGCATGTTTTTAAATTATGGGTTTTTAGTTTAAATTATTAGATTTGTATTACATATTGTTTTGCTACTATTGTTGTGAGCCGCCCCGAGTCTACGGAGAGGGGCGGCATACAAATTTAATTAATTAATAATAATAATAATAATAATAATAATAATAATAATAATAATAAGCATTTAGACTTATATACCGCTGGTCAGGATTGAATTGCTTGCAATTAGAAGAGTTAATTGCAATGCTACATTTTAACCACTGTGTATCATGGGTGGGTGGATGGGAGGGAGGGAGGCTATTGCTAAACTGTTATCCGATATAATAACAACAGAGTTGGAAGGGACCTTGGAGGTCTTCTAGTCAGTGTTCTCTCTAATTTTTTTTTGGGGTGGGCGGAAAAGTATAGTGTCTGAGCGACAGTCCCTTCGGGACTGGGCGACACAGAAATAATAATAAAATTTCCCTCTCGGCTTCTGGGCAGGTTTGGAAAACTCTGAGTTGATCATGATTTTTAAGTGAGCGATTGCTCACTGCTCAGCTTAGAGGGAACTATGCTTCTAGTCCAACCCCCTGCTTAGGCAGGAAAGTCTACACCAGACAAATGGTTATCCAACATCTTCTTAAAAACTTCCAGCGACGGAGCACCCATAACTTCAGGAGACAAGTTGTTCCCCTGAATAATTGTTTCATACTGTTAGGAAATTTCTCCTTAGTTCTAAGTTGTTTCTCTCCTTGATTAGTTTCCACCCATTGCTTCTTGTCCTGCTGTCTGATGCTTTGGAGAATAGGCTGACTCCCTCTTCTTTGTGGCAGCCCCTGAGATATTGGAACACTGCTATCCTGTCTCCCCTGGTCCTTCTTTCCATTAAACTTGACAAACCCAGTTCCTGCAACCGTTCTTCATATGTTTTATTCTATGATCCCCTAATCATCTTGGTTGCTCTTCTCTGCACTCTTTCAACATTTTTTTAATATCATGGCGACCAAAGTTGGATCAGCACGATGTAGTTCTCATTCATGTTCCTCCAAGCCCTCCATACCGCTTCATAGTTGTTCTGTCAGGCTCTCTGGTAGACTCCTCCCAAAAATTCACAGGTACAAATTTCAGACACACACACGTTTGAAAATTCAAAACAATGTTCTTTATAATGAAAATTCACATAAACCAAGCCCTCTTTTGGTATAGCAAAGAGCACTGGTCTCCAAACAAACTGGTAATTTGTACAAGTCCCTTATCAGTTCTGTGATACTTAGCTTGCAGCTGTCAGGCAATTCACAGTCCTTCTTCTTTCACAAAGTGAAACACACTTTGCTGTGGTTTAGTTTCAAAGCGGGGGAAAATCAGCTCACAAAAGGTCAAAGTCAGTCACGAAACACAACAATCAGATAATCCTCCACAATGGCCAAACCCACAGGCTGCTATTTATAGCAGCGTCACTAATTACCACAGGTGGCCTCATTTTCTTTGATAATAATCTCTCAGTTGTTGCTGCCTATGCATCGCTCTCCGCATGCGTGGCTATATCATTAACTCTTGTTCTGAATCCAAGGAGGAGCTAGATAATTGATCTCCTTCTGAGCTGTCTGCCACACTCTCCTCCTCCCTGTCACTCATGTCTTCTTGGTCAGAGGAACCTTCATCAGCAGGGGGCAAAACAGGCCTGCAGCATGTGGATGTCTCCCCCACATCCACAGTCCTTGGGGCAGGAGCTGGGCCAGAGCTAACCACTACAATAGTGCTTTTACAGCCCTCTCTAAGTGGTTTACAGAATCAGCCTCTTGCCCCCAACAATCTGGGTCCTCATTTTACCCACCTTGGAAGGATGGAATGCTGAGTCAACCTTGAGCCAGTGGTAAGATTTGAACTGCTGAACTACAGCTAGCAGTTAGCTGAAGTAGCCTGCAGTGCTGCACTATAACCACTGCGCCACCCCGGCTCTTGTCTGAAGTGGTGTAGGTTGTCCTGCCTAAGCAGAGGGTTGGACTAGAAGACCTCTGAGGTCCCTTCCAACTCTCTTCTTCTGTCATCTTCTGGTTTAGGTTTCTTAGATGCTTCAGGTTATCCATTCCAGATATGGGATCATTTTCTTGAGTCTCTGCAGCTTTCTTTGGGCAATTATCACGGGACCAAAATTAGCCCGGGCATATAAATTTCCAGGCACGCAGGCAGAGGGAAATCTGCTTTTGTGCACTAATTTATATTTGCAGGCGCTTTCTGAACCGACCGTCTCTCTCCTCTCGCCACGTCCCAATCTATATTCAAATGCAAAGCTTCTTCGGAAACTGGGTCAACAGTGAGAAGAAAAAGGCAGAGAGAGACGGAGAGAGGGAGGGAGGGAGCGTGGCGCATAGAACCAACTATCTGAGTTAGAGACTCTTGGAAAATGGCAAGCCACAATTAGGACAAGGAACAGGGCTACAACCAGTTTGCTCGAATTGTTTACCAGTTCAGAAATGGATTGCTCTGCATCGGGCAGGCAGAGGAAATGAGATGCAAGATCTCTAGGTCATTAAAACTAGGAGACATAAGGAATTATATAAAGGATCCCGAATGGAATGGAATGGAATGGAATAGAATATAGAATGGAATAGAAAATATGGAATGGAATGGAATAGAATAGAATATAGAATGGAATGGAATAGAAAATATGGAATGGAATAGAATAGAATATAGAATGGAATAGAAAATATGGAATGGAATGGAATACAATAGAATATAGAATGGAATGGAATAGAATATAGAATGGAATGGAATAGAAAATATGGAATGGAATAGAATAGAAAATATGGAATGGAATGGAATAGAAAATATGGAATGGAATAGAATAGAATACAGAATGGAATGGAATGGAATAGAAAATATGGAATGTAATGGAATAGAATAGAATATAGAATGGAATGGAATGAAATGAAATAGAATAGAATATAGAATGCAATGGAATAGAATAGAATAGAAAATATGGAATGGAATGGAATGGAATATAGAATGGAATAGAATAGAAAATATGGAATGGAATGGAATAGAATATGGAATGGAATAGAATATAGAATGGAATGGAATGGAATAGAAAATATGGAATGGAATGGAATACTGTAGAATATAGAATGGAATGGAATGGAATAGAATAGAAAATATGGAATAGAATAGAATATAGAATAGAATAGAACAGAGAATATATAGAATAGAACAGAATAGAATAGAGAATATAGAAAATAGAATAGAATAGAGTAGAACAGAATAGAAAATATTTCCGTATCAATCACACACTTACTCCATTCTTTCTAGTTTTGTCATCCAGATAAGCATAATTATCTTCTAATTAAATTCACCATTAATGTTCCTTTAATTATTAATAAAAGCAATATTTCTGTCGCTAAGCGAGACATACGTAAAATGAGTTTTGTCCCATTTTATGACTTTTCTTGCTGATTATTTTATTATTTATTTATTATTTAGATTTGTATGCCGCCCCTCTCCGCGAACTCGGGGCGGCTCACAAGAAAAATATAAACAATCGTACAAATCCAAATAGATTCAATAAATTTAAGTATTTAAAATAGTTTAAAAAAGAACCCCACTATATTAACAAGCACACACACAAACAAACCATACATAAATTGTACGTGGCCGGGGGAGGTGTTTCAGTTCTCCCATGCCTGACGACAAAGGTGGGTTTTAAGAACTTTACGGAAAGCAGGGAGAGTAGGGGCAGTTCTAATCTCCGGGGGGAGTTGGTTCCAGAGAGCCAGGGCCGCCACAGAGAAGGCTCTTCCCCTGGGGCCTGCCAACCGACATTGTTTAGTTGACGGGACCCGGAGAAGGCCCACTCTGTGGGACCTAATCGGTCGCTGGGATTCGTGCGGCAGGAGGCGGTCTCGGAGATATTCTGGTCCGATGACATGAAGGGCTTTAAAGGTCATAACCAACACTTTGAATTGTGACCGGAAATTGATCGGCAGCCAATGCAGACTGCGGAGTGATGGTGAAACATGGGCATACCTAGGTAAGCCCATGACTGCTCTCGCAGCTGCATTCTGCACGATCTGAAGTTTCCGAACACTTTTCAAAGGTAGCCCCATGTAGAGAGCGTTACAGTAGTCGAATCTCGAGGTGATGAGGGCATGAGTGACTGTGAGCAATGAATCCCGGTCCAGATAGGGCCGCAACTGGTGCACCAGGCGAACCTGGGCAAACGCCCCCCTCGCCACAGCTGAGAGGTGGTTTTCTAATGTGAGCTGTGGATCGAGGAGGACGCCCAAGTTGCGGACCCTCTCTGAGGGGGTCAATAATTCCCCCCCCAGGGTAATGGACGGACAGATGGAATTGTCCTTGGGAGGCAAAACCCACAGCCACTCCGTCTTATCTGGGTTGAGCTTGAGTCTGTTGACACCCATCCAGGTCCCAACAGCCTCCAGGCACCGGCACATCACTTCGACCGCTTCGTTGACTGGGCATGGGGTGGAGATGTAAAGCTGGATATCATCGGCATATTGATGATACCTCACCCCATGTCCTTGGATGATCTCACCCAGCGGTTTCATGTAGATGTTAAATAGCAAGGGGGAGAGGACCGACCCCTGAGGCATCCCACAAGGGAGAGACCTCGGAGCCGACCTCTGACCCCCCACTAACACCGACTGTGACCGGCCAGAGAGGAAGGAGGAGAACCACTGAAGAACAGTGCCTCCCACCCCCAGCCCCTCCAACCGGTGCAGAAGGATACCATGGTCGATGGTATCGAAAGCCGCTGAGAGATCGAGGAGCACCAGGACAGAGGATAAACCCCCGTCCCGGGCCCGCCAGAGATGATCCATCAACGCGACCAAAGCGGTTTCCGTGCTGTAACCGGGCCTGAAACCCGACTGCTGGGGACCTAGATAATCAGCTTCTTCCAAGGACCGTTGGAGCTAGAGTGCCACCACCTTCTCGACAACCTTCTGGACGATAGTTGTTAAGTACGGCTGGGTCCAGGGAGGGCTTCTTGAGGAGGGGGGCGCACGAGCGCTTCTTTATAGAGTGATGGAAAAACTTCCCTCCCCAAGGAAGCGTTGGTAATCTCCTGGGCCCAGCTCCGTGTCACCTCCCTGCTCCCTGTTAAGTGAATGGAAGCAAATTGGGCTCCCCTGTTGACTTGCTGGTCAGCAGGTCACAAAAGATGATCCCGTGAGCCCAAGACATGACTGCAACCATCATAGGTTTTAGTCAGCTGCCAATCATGTGAATTCTAGTCACATGACCACAGGAATGACCACGGTCATAAGTGTGGAAAACAGTCCAAAGTGCCTTGTTTTACAGTGCCGTTGTAATTCTGAATGGTCACTAAATGAACCGTTGTAAGTGGAGGACTACCTCTCCTCCCCAAAAAATCTTCTTTCAACATCCTTCTGCCAGCAGGGATTGTTTATCTAATGGGCCAAGTTTCATTTGTCGCTAGAATTATTAACCTTTCAAGACTTATTGAAAAATCAATGCCTCCGCTTCATTTCTAAATGGAAGGAAAGCTGTTGGACTCACTCTTCCTCCGTCCAACTTCGGTTATAACTAGAAAAGGGGGAGAAGAGCAAAGCTGGAGTAAATCAGCCAAAGGTGTCATTAAGTGGAGAATCAGAGGTCTGGGTGATCGTAGCAAAGCGGGTGATATCTTGACAGCTGAGGATCTCAGCTAATGGACATTGTTGGAAGTTAGCCAAAGCAGGCAGTATATCACATGAACGAGATCCCATGTGGCTAAGGGAGAAGACAAAGGAGTTCTGATAAGGTTGCTCCTCCAGCGTTTGAGGTCTATGGGACAAAAATCTGAGCTTCAAGAATCAAACTAGCCCAATGCAAGAAGGGGGGAGGAGAAGGCTGAGAATTCATGGATGGATGGAGGATGGATGCATGGATGGATGACAGATGGATGATGGATGTAGATTGATGGATGATGGATGGATGCATGGATGGATGATAGATGGATTATAGATGGATTATGGATGGATAGAATGCAGAATGCAGCTGCGAGAGCAATTATGGGCTTCCCTAAATATGCCCATGTCACACCAACACTCCGCAGTCTGCATTGGTTGCCGATCAGTTTCTGGTCACAATTCAAAGTGTTGGTTATGACCTATAAAGCCCTTCATGGCACCGGGCCAGGTTATCTCCGGGACCGCCTTCTGCCGCATGAATCCCTGCGACCAATTAGGTCCCACAGAGTGGGCCTTCTCCAGGTCCCGTCAACTAAACAATGTCGTTTGGCGGGACCCAGGGGAAGAGCCTTCTCTGGAACCAACTCCCCCCAGAGATTAGAATAGCCCCCACCCTTCTTGCCTTTCGTAAGCTTCTTAAAACCCACCTCTGTCGTCAGACATGGGGGAACTGAGATATTCTTTCCCCCTAGGCTTCTACAATTTATGTATGGTACGTTTGTATGTATGATTGCTTTTAAAATAAGGGTTTTTAGCTGCTTTAGTATTGGATTGTCGCATGTTGTTTTTACCACTGTTGTTAGCCGCCCCGAGTCTACAGAGAGGGGCGGCATACAAATCCAATGAAATGAAATGAAATGAAAGGATAGAGGATGGATGGATAGATGATGGATGTAATATACAGTGGTTGGACTAGAGAACCTCTAAGGTCCCTTCCAACTCTGTTATTCTGCATTGCCATTCCAAGCCCTCACTACCTTTTCAAAGCAAAGTAGGGTGGGGGAGCATGAACATTCTTGAGAAGGTACCATAAATTAAACTGGTCAACACACACACAAAAATCATCAGCAAAGGTAATACCCTGTTTCCCCGATAGTAAGACACCCCCGATTGTAAGACGTATTGGGGGTTTCAGGGGGGTCGGCTAATATAAGCCGTACCCTGAAAGTAAGACATATGTCTTACTTTCAGGGAAACACGGGGGTATTGCCGGGGGGGGGAGCCCGATGACGTCGCTTCCAAGCTCCCCGCGCGCCCCTCGCCTTCGCCTCGCCGCGGCGCCACCGCCTCTTCCCCGGCTTGGCAAAGTGAAGGATGGCGCTGGTCTGAAGCGAGCCGAGTGGGCGGCGGCTTGCAGCGAAGGCGCTCGTCCCAGCAACCGAGTCCTGCCGAGGCTCGGCTGCAAGCGGCCAGCGAGGCCGACCGGCTCCGAGGCGAGCGGCCGGAGCTGCACCCTCCTTCGCCCGCCTCCTTTCCAGCAGGCAGGTGGGGCTGCCCAACTGCGCAGAGCGGCTCCTCCCCTCCAGACACACGCTTCCCCGACACACGTCTGCGGCTCCACGCGTGCACGCCGCTTGGAGCCCTGAGGTTGAACTTGGAAAAGGGCTCACGAGGCTCTTGTCCCGCGGCTGCCCTTCTGGACTCTGGGGAGATGCCTTCAGGAACGCGACCCTTTCAATTTTTTTCCAATGTAAGACATACCCCGAAAGTAAGACGTAGTGGGGCTTTTGGGGGTAAAAAGAAAGTAAGACACTGTCTTACTTTCGGGGAAACACGGTTTGTCTGTTTCATGGAGTTTGATGTGCTGATTATAAAAATATGCTTAGTTTTGCTCTATCACATAAGGTTTCTACATATTCAATGTATTTGGTAATTACTGTTTTCTTAATGTCACCAGTACATTTCCTATACATTAAAATAATGATGCTGCTCTGTGGAAAGTATACCTGCTATAGAAAAATATAGAAACATAGAAGACTGATGGCAGAAAAAGACCTCCTGGTCCATATAGTCTGCCCTTATACTATTTCCTATATTTTATCTTAGGATGGAGATATGTTTATCCCAGACAGGTTTAAATTCAGTTACTGTGGATTTACCAACCTGGTCTGCTGGAAGTTTGTTCCAAGCATCTACTACTCTTTCAGTCAAATAATATTTTCTCACGTTGCTTCTGATCCTTCCCTCAACTCACCTCAGATTGTGCCCCTTTGTTCTTGGGTTCACTTCCCTATTAAAAACACTTCCCTCCTGAACCTTATTTAACCCTTTCACGTATTTAAATGTTTCGATCGTGTCCCCCCTTTCCCTTCTGTCCTCCAGACTATACAGGTTGAGTTCATTCAGTCTTTCCTGATAACTATATACATTATATACAGTACATATGCATTTAATATAGTATATTTTTATAAAACTATATACCGGTACATTTTTGAAATCAGAACAAAAAATGATTCAGAAAAGTACAAGGTCAACTGTGATGATTACAAAAATTACTTTTTTTGTAGACCTGTGTAATCATAGAAACATAGAAGTCTGACGGCAGAAAAAGACCTCATGGTCCATCTAGTCTGCCCTTATACTATTTTCTGTATTTATCTTAGGATGGAGATATGTTTATCCCAGGCATGTTTAAATTCAGTTACTGTGGATTTATCTACTACGTCTGCTGGAAGTTTGTTCCAAGGATCTACTACTAATCTTAGAACGGTGGCCTATAATAATGAGGTCTTCTTCACTACACTATGTCAACCTCTCTTGCAAATCCAAACCAAGCAGAATTTCCATAGATCTTGCAGGACAAGATCCCTACAACGACCTGTCTAACTCCCCCACCCAACAATCAAACTGTGCATTTACCTTCCTTTATGAGGCCTCCCTCTCTCGGGGATCCCAGCCGACATTCTCCGGTTCACCGTCGAGTACTCTGGATCGAGTTCGTAACCTTCATCGTCAATTCCGAGGCTGCGGTTATCGTCCTCCAGCCCGTACGGCTCCGGCTGGAACCGTTCCGGCTGAGAGCGGTTCAAGTCTGCGTTGCTGCCCGTCGGCACCTGAGGCTGGGCCAGAGGTCCATAGTTATCCCTCCTGCTTGGCAAAGTGAAGCTACCATCCTCGGGCCGGTAATTGTTGCCCGGCATGTAGGCATAATGTGGGCGGTAATTGACACTCCGGGACAAGCTTCCGTAATTGTCCGGCAGATCGCCATAACCGTTGTGGCTTACGAAGGAACGATATTGACCATCGTGGCTCTCTGGGTAGGAATCGTTGTAGCTGTTGTAAGCTCGGTTCAGCGTGGACGATGCCTGGGGGGGGACGTACCGCTCTCCGTTCTTGACCTGCCTTCGGTCGATGGAGTCAGTGTAACTACCCATGGGGGAGGATCCGTCCATCGTAGGGAGCCCATCGGGACCGAGGGGGACTTGGCGCACCGTTCTAGTTGTGACCGTCTTCACCATCTTGGTTACCTGCAAGGCCGAGAGGAGCACAGAGACAAACTTCAGAGGATAAATAGAACTGCAGAAAAAGCAATTGCTACCAACCTGCCTTCATTGACGACTTGTATACTCAGTAATGGGCTGCTACCCCCACGGAGAATGGGGGTGCAGTGAGGGTAGTAAGTTTATGCACTATTTATTGAATACAGTGGTACCTCTACTTACGAACTTAATTTGTTCCGTGACCAGGTTCTTAATAATTAATAATTAATAATAATAATAATAATTTATTAGATTTGTATGCCGCCCCTCTCCGAAGACTCGGGGTGGCTCACAACAACGATAAAAACAATATTATAACGGCACAAATCTAATATTAAAAAACTAAAAACCCTATCATAATTAAAAACCAAACAGCACATACATACCAAACATAAATTATAATAAGCCTGGGGGAAAGATGCCTCAAATCCCCCGTGCCTGGCGATATAGGTGGGTCTTAAGTAGTTTACGGAAGACAAGGAGGGTGGGAGCAGTTCTAATCTCCGGGGGGAGTTGATTCGAGAGGGCCAGGGCCGCCACAGAGAAGGCTCTTCCCCTTTTTAAGTGGAAAAGTTTGTAAGAAGAAGCAATTTTTCCCACAGGAATCAATGTAAAAGCAAATAATGCGTGCAAACCCATTAGGAAAGAAATAAAAGGTCCGAATTTGGGTGGGAGGAGAAGGAGGAAGAAGAGGAGGAGGGACTTTTAGGTGGCGAGGAGGAGCACGCGCCTCCTCTACACCCGGCGCGAGGCTGCTTCCTATACACTGTGCCAGAGAGAAACCCAGGGGGAATGGCAGGAAACTGGCTGGGCCTTCATGCCGCTCTCAAATTTCCTGGGAAATTTTTCCAGGCTCGGGTTCTTAAGTAGAAAATGGTTCTTAAGAAGAGGCAAAAAAAATCTTGAACACCCGGTTCTTAGGTAGAAAAGCTCTTAAGTAGAGGCGTTCTTCCAAATTAAAATGTTTTATAGATGGCATCTCCCACCAAGTAGATTAGCAAAAATGTTCCCAAAGACATCACCCCTGTGTTGGAAATGTAAGAAAGAAATAGGATCCTATTACCATCAATGGTGGACATGTAATAAAGCTAAAATGTACTGGAAAATGATAGAAAAAATGACAAAAGAAATTACAAAGCAGAAAATAGATTTCACCCCGGAGTTTTGTTTGCTAGGAATTACTAACCAAAATTATAAAAAAGAAATTTTGTACTTGATTATACATATTTTTACAGCGGCAAGGATTATATACGCGCAAAATTGGAAAGGGGAAGATATCCCCAAAGAAGAGGGAGTTATTGCAAAAATATTAGACTGCGCGGAAATGGACATGATGACAAGACGCTTGAATGAACAGGAAGAAACCAAATTTTACGCAACATGGAACAATGTTTATGAATGGATAGATAAGAATAAAAAAATAAAGAAAGAAGAGTAGCAATAAGTATAGATATTTTAGATGATTTTTTCTTATTAAGATTTATATTAGATTTAGTTTACATAGATAGAATAGAAATTTGTTTTTTCTAAAGATTTTTTTGACTTGAAATTAATTAGAAATTTTTATATGACAGTAAATTTTTTTACTAGATATTTTTTGTATTAGTAGCATTGAATTAGATATTCAACTGTGTATTCCTTTTTCTGTATCTGCAATTATACTTTTGAGAAGAGCAGGGATGATACATCCCTACAATGTATGTTAAATGTTTGTAAGTTTGTTTGTCATTTTAAAGAAAATTAATAAAAATATTTGGAAAAAAAAAAAGTAGAGGCGTTCTTAGGTAGAGGTACCACTGTACTTAATAGTTTTTTAATTGTCCTTCCTTCTCTAGTACCTTAGTGTGATCCTTAATTGCTTTTAAAATAGGAAATAATTAAATAGTATGTTTCCCCCGTAAACGCTTTAATCATTTTAATCATTATCTAGAACTGAACTTTTATAGCAATTAAAGAAAATTGAGCCACTTGCCTAATCTGGTATCCTACTGAATCTGGTGGGTTGAGTACAAATCCTGAAAATGTGACTGTGCTCCTCAACAAATCATGCAGTCTATCATTTGTCCTTTTTGTGGCTATTTAAATAATGGGATTTAATCAACTGAAAAAGAGTCCAAGCGCCTGTTTGAAAACTTACCTTGGTCGGTAAGCCACTCCCACCCAGTCACATGACCTTCAAGCCACCCCCGTCAAACGACACCCACAAAATAAGCCACACCCACAGTATGGCAGTAAAACTTTGGCAGCCCATCACTGTCTATACTGCACGAGGGCTGGGAAAATAGTTACAGACCCCTCACATCATGGACACAAACTGTTTCAACTCCTACCCTCAAAATGATGCTATAGAACACTGCACACCAGAGCAACTAGACCCAAGAACAGTTTTTTCCCAAATGTCATCATTCTGCTAAACAAATAATTCCCTCACCACTGTCAAACTATTCACCAAGGCTGCATTACTATTACTAATAGTCTTCGCATTGTTCCTATCACCCATCTCCTCCCACTTATGACTGTAGGACTGTAACGTGTTGCTTGCATCCTTAAGTTTTTTATTAATATTGATTGTTTCCTGATTGCTTATTTGAACCCTACAATGATCATTAAGTGCTGTACCTCATGATTCTTGAGAAATGTCTATTTTCCTTTATGTACACTGAGAGCATATGCACCAATGACAAATTCCCTGTGTGTTCAACACATTTGGCCAACAAAGAATTCTATTCCATTCCATTCCATTTATTCTATTCTATTCCATTCCATTTATTCTATTCCATTCCATTCCATTTATTCTATTCTATTCCATTCCATTCCATTTATTCTATTCTATTCTATTCCATTTATTCTATTCTATTCTATTCCACTCCATTTATTCTATTCTATATTCTATTCTATTCTATTCCGTTCCATTTATTCCATTCCATTCCATTTCATTTATTCTATTCTATTCTATTCTATTTCATTCCATTTATTCTATTGTATTCTATTCTATTCCATTCCATTCCATTTATTCTATTCTATTCTATTTTATTCCATTCCATTTATTCTATTCTATTCTATTCCATTCCATTTACTCTATTCTATTCTATTCTATTCCATTTATTCCATTCCATTCCATTCCATTTATTCTATTCTACTCTATTCTATTCCATTCCATTTATTCTATTCTACTCTATTCTATTCCATTCCATTCCATTTATTCTATTCTATTCCATTCCATTCCATTCCACTCCACTCCTCTCTACTCTACAAACATGCCACTTGGCTAAAGACCATATGGGGGCATTCACTCACCAAGGGGGAGGAATTAAAGCCAGCCACCCTTTAATAACACAAGCACATGTTGTCGAAAGAACAGGGTAAACACAGCATGTTCTGTGAACTGTCTGACACCCGTGGGTGTCTGGTATGCCTGGGTAACACAACACCCCGCAAAGTTTTCAAAAGCCAAAGTTTGACACCCGTTATTTATAACCTCCAACGGACAGCATGCATTTGAAAATAAACAGATATGGGTGGGGCGGGGGGGGATTGATTTTAGCCCATTTTTCACCCTGCCTTCCTTCTTCACAATGAGAGATTGACTTTGGATTTAGCCAGAAACAAAACATTTTGTCATCCCACCAGAGCTGGGCAGAAAATGCCACACAGCAGCAATGAAAAATATATTTGGAGCCGGGGGAGTGAGTCATAAAAACATCACCTCTAAAAGGAGGTGAATGAGGCTGTTTAGTCTAAGTTCAAAGGAGAAACGGTTGGATCAATAAAAGGATGTGGAGACTCTAGAAAGAGGGCAGAGCAGAGCAACAAAGATGATTAGGGGGCTGGAGGAATTCACTACCTGACACTGTGGTTTCTTCCCCAAGCCCCAAAATCTTCAACCTTAGATTGCCTACAGTTGACCTCTCCCCTTTTCTAAGAGATCTGTAAGGGGCGTGCATAAGCATACCATTTGTTTGTTTGTTTGTTTACTTACTTACTTACTTACTTACTTACTTACTTACTTACTTACTTACTTACTTACTTACTTACTTACTTATTGGATTTGTATGCCGCCCCTCTCCGCAGACTCGGGGCGGCTAACAACAGCAGTAAAACAGTACAACAAAATCCAATACTAAAAAACAATTTAAAACCCATTATATAAAAACCAATCATACATACAAACATACCATACATAAAATTGTGAAGGCCTAGGGGGAAAGTGTATCTTAGTTCTCCCATGCCTGGCGGCAGAGGTGGGTTTTAAGCAGCTTACGAAAGGCAAGGAGGGTGGGGGCAATTCTATTCTCTGGGGGGGAGTTGGTTCCAGAGGGTTGGGGCCGCCACAGAGAAGACTCTTCCTCTGGGTCCCGCCAAGCGACATTGTTTGGTTGACGGGACCCAGAGAAGACCCACTCTGTGGGATCTAACTGGTCGCTGGGATTCGTGCGGCAGAAGGTGGTCCTGGAGATATTCTGGCCCGGTGCCATGAAGGGCTTTATAGGTCATAACCAACACTTTGAATTGTGACCGGAAACTGATCGGCAACCAATGCAGTCTGCGGAGTGTTGGAGTAACATGGGCATATTTGGGAAAGCCCATGATTGCTCTCGCAGTTGCATTCTGCATGATCTGAAGTTTCCGAACACTTTTCAAAGGTAGCCCACCATCTCTGTTCTATGGTCTTCTTTCATCATTACTTTCTATTTTATTTATTTATTCATTCATTCATTCATTCATTCATTCATTCAATCAATCAATCAATCATTCATTTTTTTATGCCACCCTTCTCCTTAGACTCAGGGCAGCTTACAACATGTTAGCAATAGCACTTTTTAACCGAGCCAGCCTATTGCCCCCACAATCCGGGTCCTCGTTTTACCCACCTCGGCAGGATGGAAGGCTGAGTCAACCTTGAGTGGGTGGTGAGATTTGAATCGCTGACCTGCAGATCTATTAGTCAGCTTTAGTGGCCTGCACTACTGCCCTCTACCCACTGCGCCACCTCGGCAACAGTTATGGGGGAAATAGGAGGAGGGAAGTATGTTGGAGACCTTTGTCACCTTCAGTTACTTGTGAAAATAAGAACGGCAGTATGTAAATAAATAATAAGTGGCTTCAGCATCCCGCCAACAAATAAATAATAAGCTTGTTTTGAGCGGCTGCAGAAATATGCTTCCTCCCTATTCCAGTACCAGGTTGAGAAGTAAAATGCAACCCCGCCAAAGAAATGAGTGCTTTCTTTTAAAGATAGCTTTGAGCAACAGAGACTCGCAAAACATACCCAACGCAGAGCCTGCTGAGATTATTAATTATTCCAGTGGTGGAATAATGAAAGGCTTTGTAGACAAGTGAGCAAAACTAGCTATGATGATAAAAGAATTCCATATACAGTATATGTTTCTATTCTCTTCATTTTCTCTTCTATATTCTATTCTATTCATTTTCTATTCTGTTCTCTCTTTTCCTCTCCTCTTCTCTTCATATTATCTTCATATTCTCTTCCCTTTACTTCTATTCATTATCTATTCTTTTATCTCCTTTCCTCTCATGCAGATGATACAACAGTGACTCATTCGAGACAATGATGAATCTGCATACAGACGGGAAGTTGAACAACTATCCTTGTGGTGCGACCAGAACAATCTAGAACTGAACACACGCAAAACCATAGAAATGGCGGTAGACTTTAGGAGAAACCCTTCCACCCTTCCACCTCTCAGTATCAACAGTAGAGACCTTCAAATTTCTAGGTTCTATCATATCTCAAGACCTAAAATGGTCACCTAACATCAAAAACATCATCAAAAAGCACAACAACAAAAAATGTTCCTTCTGCGCCAGCTCAGGAAGCTCAAACTGTCCAAGGAGCTGCTGATACAGTTCTACAGATGTCTGGTTTGGTGCTGCAACCCAACAGGACCGACACAGACTTCAGAGGACAATCAGAACTGCAGAAAAAACAACCTGCCAACCTGCCTTCCTTTGAGGACCTTGTATACTGCACGAGTCAAAAAGAGGGCAGGGAAAATATTTACTGACCCCTCACATACTGGACACAAACTGTTTCAACTCCTACCCTCAAAATGTCGCTACAGAGCACTGCACACCAAGACAACTAGACACAAGAACATTTTTCCAAACGCCATCACTCTACTAAACAAATAATTCCCTCAACACTGTCTACTAAATCTGCACTTCTATTCTACTAGTTTTTCTCATCATTCCTATCACCCATTTCCTCCCATGTTGACTGTATGACTGTAACTTGTTGCTTATATCCTAAGATTTTTATTAATATTGCTTCTTCATTGCTTATTTGACCCCTATGACAATCATTAAGTGTCGTACCACATGATGCTTGACAAATGTATATTTTATTTTATGTACGCTGAGAGCATATGCACCAAGACAAATTCCTTGTGTGTCCAATCACACTTGGCCAATAAAATTCTATTCTATTCTATTCTATCTTCTCTTCATCTTCTCTTCTCTTCGTTTTCTGTTCTATGTTCTGTTCTGTGTTCTGTGTTCTGTGTTCTGTGTTCTGTGTTCTATTCCATTCCATTTCCTAAGAAAGAGAGCAAATACAACCCAGTTAATCCTCCTAAGGCCTCAGACACCGACTCAACTTGGCAGAACCAGCCATTCTCAGCCAACACTGCTCTGTCCAGGGTCCTGACGTCAGCCTCTTTCATCCAACATAACCCTTGATGGGAGCTGTCAAAACGTGAAAGATCTCTTTGTCAGACTCGTGTCATAAAACACCAAGTGGGGAAGGAGGAAGCACTGGAGGATAAAAGCATCTTGACATTTCCAAGTGCTTATTTTTGGACAGCTCGGCTGTAAAATTATTAGGCCAAAAAAAAAAAAAAAAGGGACAAGCCATTATCTTATTAGCAGAAGGTTGTAAAAACGACTGTGCTCTTGAGGCCGACAAAATGGGAAGGCTCAGGTCTTCCTCCCCAATGGCCATTTTAATTAAAAAGGTCTTTTGCTTTTCAAAAAAAAAAGTGATGGAAGTAGGCGCCAAGATAATTTCCGTGAGGTCCTGGTGCTCTGTGGAGGTTTTTGCAGACCTTTTATTACACCAAGAAGGTTACATCATCAGAGTTAGAAGGGAGAGGGGGCCCACAGGAAGGAGGAAGAAGAGTAGGAGGAAGGAGAAGGGGAGGAGGACTGTGGGCTCCTTGTTCCTCTCTCTGAGTTGGGTTGTTTTCTTATAGACTTTTCATTACCCAACAAGGTTACATCAGCAGGGTTAGAAGAGAGAGGGGTTCACAGAGAGGAGGAGGAAGGAAGTAGGATGGGGGGGGGTTCTTTGGTCCCCTCTCTCAGTTGGGGTTGCTTTTCTTGCAGATGTTTCATCACCTAACTATGTTACATCCATCAATTCTAGAAGGGAATGGGATCTTGCCACAGTTGTTAAGCGAATCATTGCATTTGTTAAATTAGTAAACATGGTTGTTAAGTAAATCTGGATTCCTCATTGACTTTGCTTGTTAGAAGGTAGCAAAAGGTGATCTGATGACTCCAAAACTTTGCAAAAGTCATAAATATGAACTAGTTGCCAAGCATCTGAATTTTGATCACCTGACCATTGGGGATACTGCAAAGGTTGTAAGTATGAAAAATGGTCATAGGTC
The DNA here is from genome assembly GCF_031021105.1 of Erythrolamprus reginae. NCBI lineage: Eukaryota > Metazoa > Chordata > Lepidosauria > Squamata > Dipsadidae > Erythrolamprus > Erythrolamprus reginae. The sequence goes on along the minus strand of NC_091959.1, from coordinate 40,370,321 downwards.
ACCCCCCCCCAGTGCTGTTGTAACTTTGAACAATCACAAGATGAATGTTGATTATTCACAGGACCGTCTCCTGCCGCATACCTCCCAGAGACCAATAAGATCTCAAAGGGTGGGCCTTCTCCGAGTCTTAGCGATTAAGCCATGCAGGATGGCAGGGTCGTGAGGGAGGGCCTTCTCTGTGGCTGCTCCGGCTCTATGGAACCAACTTCCCCCCTGATGTCCATACTGCTCCCACCCTACTGGCCTTCTGAAAGGCTGCAAAGACCTGGTTTTGCAGGCAGGCCTGGGGGCTGTGAATATTACATCTGTCGTGGCCAAATTGTGTATGAGTGTTATGCATGTGTCGTTGATAGGACTCCTTGCTGTGGGGTGTTTTACATGGTTTTTTAAGTTGTTAATGTGCAATATTTGACTTATTTTTTATTATTGTATTGTGTTTTTTATATTGTTGTAAGCTGCCCTGAGTCCCATTGGGAGTGGTCGGCATAGAAGTCGAATAAATAAATAAATAAATAAATAAATGAATGAATGAATGAATGAATGAATGAATGAATGAATGAATGAATGAATGAATGAATAAATAAATAAAATCTGCAGATTGGAGGAGTTGGATAAGAGGAGGATGGGGGTCATCAATGTTCTCTCAGATTCGTTGCTTTCTTGCAGGTGTTCCAATACTCAACTAGGAAACATCATCGGTGCTCTATCACTCCCTGTCACACACACCTATCTCCTCCAACACCATCTCTACAAGACCTTCCTGTCCAGGGAAATCTCATAACCACGCAGGTGATCAAGCCAATCTATGGCTATCTCCCCAAAGGTTAGAGGTGAGGTAAGATCCACCATACCTGCGAGGCTACTAGGTGAGGTCCATCATTCTGGGATCCTTGATGAATAGTGATAGCTAGAGTCATCAGAGAATAGACTTGTGGCCTTCAACTCCCAGAATTCCTCAGCTAGGTCTCCAAATATGACAACAATAAGACTTGTGGCCTTCAACTCCCAGAATCCCTCAGCTAGGTCTCCAAACATGGCAACTTTAAGACTTGTGGCCTTCAACTCCCAGAATTATTTATTTATTTATTTTTATTTATTTATTTATTAGATTTGTATGCCGCCCCCCTCTCCATAGCCTCGGGGCGGCTCACAACAGAATAAAACAGTTCATAACAAATCTAATAATTTACAATTTAAAATACTTTTAAAACCCCATTATTAAGCAGACATACGTACAAACATACTATACATAAATTGTATAGGCCCGGGGGAGATATCTCAGTTCCCCCCATGCCTGACGGCAAAGGTGGGTTTTGAGGAGTTTACGAAAGGCAAGGAGGGTGGGGGCAGTTCTAATCTCTGGGGGGAGTTGGTTCCAGAGAGTCGGGGCCGCCACAGAGAAGGCTCTTCCCCCTGGGGCCTGCCAACTGACATTGTTTAGTTGACGGGACCCGGAGAAGGCCCACTCTGTGGGACCTAATCGGTCACTGGGATTCGTGCAGCAGAAGGCAGTCTCGTAGATATTCTGGTCCGATGCCATGAAGGAGGAGAATTCCTCAGCTAGGTCTCCAAACATAGCAACTTAAGACTTGTGGCCTTCAACTCCCAGAATTTCTCAGCCCGGTTTCCAAACATGTCAACTTTAACACTGGGGAGACTTCAACTCCCAGAATTCCTCAGCCATTCTCCAAACATGTCAACTTGAAGACTTGTGGCCTTCAACTCCCAGAATTCCTCAG
>NC_091959.1:40236339-40368382 GCF_031021105.1 Erythrolamprus reginae | reverse complement strand
TGGAGACAAGCGTTACTACCGGTTGGTCGATTGGGGGGAATTCGAGCAACTTTTCCACCTCCTCGTCGAAGGTATAGAATTTCCTCTCAAGGTTGGAAGGCCCTTGTGCGGCTGCCGGTTGTTGCCAAGGTCTCTTTATGCCCTTCACGAAAATGCCTGAAGCAGGAAAATGGTCGGACTCGGGTTGAGGTTCCTCGAGCAGTGAGGCCGAAGTCTGCCCTGGCTCAGCGGTCTCTGATGTCTTAGCTGAGCCAGGAAGATTCATCACCTGCTTGGCCTTATATAGCAGGGTTCTGAAGAGCGCCGGTTTAAACAGACATACTGTGGGCGTCTGTTCCGGGGCTGTCTCGTCTACGGAAAGGCCATACTCTGGTTCACTGTTCTCAAACTGATCCTGCTCTTCTAACAAGGACCCCAAACCCGAGGGGGGCGGTGCCGACCATGAACCTGTCGCTTGCTGAGGAAGCCTTCCATACTGATGAGCCCCAGGAGCCATGCCCTGTGAGTATGCGTTGACAATAAAGTCCTGCAGGTCTGGGGGCAAATTCTGCCACGCCCCGGGCTGGGATCGCAAGCCCGCTGCTGTAGGGGTAAACGTGGCCGCTGGCCCCTGGGAGCTTCTTCCCGCATGCCCTGCAGATTCTGGCCTAGCCCAGGATGTGCTGGGCGAGGGCATGGCTTGGGGCAGGGGCAGGAACTGCCTGTCTGGTGACCAGTCTCCCTCTGCTGCAGCCCCTGTAGGCCCAAAGGTCGTTAGGGGTGACCTGGGTTCAGAAGATTGTCTCTGGGCTGGGGGGAGCCCCGCTGGGGATGATTGTAATGCAGCTTCCAGCTTTTTTTCTAGCGCCTTGATGCGCTTCTCAGCCTCCTTAATGGAGGAAGAAGAGGCAGATGAATGGGATTTTGCCTTCTCCTTGGGCTTCCCCTTTGCCTTATCCTTAGAGGGAGCAGGAGAACTTGGGAGCTCTTTGCCTTGATGCTCCTCCATTGTACTCACAATAGTTGGTCACAAATACAGGCTTGTACTGTTTCTGACCTCCGATGGCTTAGATCCTCGCCAGCCTCGTCAGTATTGCCCCGCAAATAGCGCCTGCGGTCTCCCAGGACCTGCGCCTGCGCACTAGGGCTTCCCAGACCGTTCGCGCTTAGTTTTGCCGCCCTGCCAGCTGTTTGGCGCCGAAAGACGCCTCGCCGCTCTAGCCGCTCCCAATATGGCAGCGCCCAGCCTCCGCGGCTCTCCGGGCTGCTGTTCAGGTCCCTCTTTTTGCGGGGACCCTCCCGCCGCTTCCAGGCTCTCCGGGGGGTTCCTGACCTCCCCGCTGCAATCCACGCCGCGTTCCTGTCAACTGCGGCGGTTTCGGCGGCTGCGACTTCGGCGGCGGCTTCCCTAGCGCTCGCCGGGCTGACTTCCCCGTGAGCTGTGAGGCACTCGTCTCCTGCTGCGCGCGAGTCGCCTTCAAGCCTCCCAGTGGGGGGGGCGGACCCCCCCCCACCTTCGGCTCACAGCCCCGGTATGGCCTCGGAGGCCAGGGACCCCCAGGCTGGGTGCTCCTCTACGGGGTGCTCCCACTGGGGGAAGGCAAGATCCCCGAGGAGAGTCGTTGGGGTTGGTGCCCGCTGAGGGCAGAGACCCCAGACCGTCTGATCCTCTTCAAGCTTCACATCTGAAAGACAAAGAGAAAAAAGAATTAAAACGGTACAAACAGTTTATTATACAATTTCCTAGATATTTTAATCTAGCTCAAACTCAGCATGTCTCTACTCAGTGACTGAGTTTTTAAAAACTGGCTCATGGGGAGAGCAGAGGGGGCGGTGCTCAATTAATATGTAAATTTTTAACTCAGTCTCTACCAATAGGATTGGAGTAATACCCATGTTGGACTCTCCTTCCAGATGCAATGGAGAATAGAATCTCTTTCCCTCTTTCCCTCCTTGCACCGATGAAGTTACCTAGTTGGGTAATGTGATGCCTGCCAGAAAACCAGCAAACTCCAAGTAGTAGATGCTTGGAACAAACTTCCAGCAGACGTGGTTGGTAAATCCACAGTAACTGAATTTAAACATGCCTGGGGAAAACATATATCCATCCTAAGATAAAATGCAGGAAATAGTATAAAGGCAGACTAGGTGGACCATGAGGTCTTTTTCTTCCATCAATCTTCTACGTTTCTATGTTTCTAAATTCCGGGAGCATCAAGGAAGGACCCCACAATTCAACCCAGCTACAAATATTCTCTTCTATCAATTTTATCAGCATTACACCAATAGTGAGGCCCTAGAGCAATAGGTAAGAATGCCCTAAACTAAAACAAAGAGGTTGGCAATTGCTGAAGCTCACACGATAGGTCTTCTTTTAAGACACACAACGACGTCACCGCACAAATCCCAGCGACCGATAAGGTCCCACAGAGTTGGCCTTCTCCGGGTCCCGTCGACCAAACAATGTCGTTTGGCGGGCCCCAGGGGAAGAGCCTTCTCTGTGGCGGCCCCCGCCCTCTGGAACCAACTCCCCCCCAGAGATTAGAACTACCCCCACCATCCCTGTCTTTCGTAAACTAGTCAAGACTCATTTATACCGCCAGGCATGGGGGAGTTGAGATAGCTCTTCCCCCTAGGCCATTAGAAGTTATGCATGGTATGTTTGTGTGTATGTTTGCTTTTATAATAGGGGTTTTTAGTTGTTTTTTATTATTGGATTGTACATGTTGTGTTTATTATTGTTGTTAGCCACCCCGAGTCTGCAGAGAGGGACGGCATACAAATCCAATAAATTATTATTATTATTATTATTATTATTATTATTATTATTATTATTATTATTACTCTTGTATCAAGAACACACACGAACCTTGGCTAAAGATTGGCCCATCTAGGTTTAGGCTTAGGTGTTCCTGGAGTTGAAATGCCAATAGGCATTGTAGCACAACAGCCTTCTTGGCTAACAAGGATGGGATGGTGGGTTGACTGCACCAATTCTTCCTTTCCACAAATTCCCTTTTTTGTTATTCGGGGTTGATGGTCTCCAGGCGAGCCATCAAACTGTCTGCTTTATGACAAATCAAGGGATCTGTTCTTGCAGGCTCAAGAAACCAAAAAGCTTCCGCCTTTTCAAGAAGAAATATGTCCCAGCTTTTTTCTGTTTTTTTTTTTTTTTGGGAGCTATCGGGAAGTGAACTTGAGACCTTCTACATGTAAAGGAGTTGCTCTGGCAGTTTTATCTTTGTCCTTACAACTCTCAAGCAGTTTGGGTGCTATAAAGCAAATGGCGGGGGGGCACAAAGAGACAGACAGATATGGATGGGGAGAGAAAGAGAGGGAGGGGGAGGAAGGGAGGGAGAAATAGAGACAGACAGATATGAAGATAGATGTGAAGCTGTACAAATCGATAGACAGACAGACATATTCCGATAGATGTGAGGTAGGTAGGTAGGTAGGTAGGTAGGTAGGTAGGTAGGTAGGTAGATAGATAGATAGATAGATAGATAGATAGATAGATAGATGAGAGAGAGAGATATGAAAGTAGATAGATGAGAAAAAGTGTAGTTGATAAGACAAACAGATAGATTAGATGGGATAAGAGAGTGTGTAGAAGATAGATAGATAGATAGATAGATAGATAGATAGATAGATAGATAGATAGATAGATAGATAGATAGAGATGAGATGGATGGATGGATGGATGGATGGAGGGAGGGAGGGAGGGATGGATAGATAGATAGATAGATGAGAGAGAGAGAGAGATGAAAGTAGATAGATGAGAAAAAGTGTAGATGATAAGACAAAACAGATAGATTAGATGGGATAAGAGAGAGTGTAGAAGATAGATAGATAGATAGATAGATAGATAGATGGATGGATGGATGGATGGATGGATGGATGGAGAGAGAGAAATAGGGAGAGAGAGAGAGAGATTGATAAATAGATAGAAAGTTAGATTGATGGGTGGGTTGGGTGGATGCAAGCAAACTAGATTGACAGGACAAAAAGACTAGGTGGGATGGATGAATAGAGAAAGAAACAGAGGGAGGGAGGGAGAGAGAAAGAAAGAGAGAGACATTTGCAGATCTGTTTTTAATCTAGAAGAGTCACAAAGACAACCTATGACATCGATCACATCAAAGCTAGCCCAATGTTTCTCCCAGGTCGAAGCTAGCCGAATATGTCTCCTAGGTGGAACATCTCAAGTCCATGACACATGACCTCCATAGTTTTAATTAAACCCTTGTCTTGGTTTTGGGCAAATCCTCGAAACAAAAATGCCAAGAAGACCTCAACCGAGATCCGTCCTCAGCTCGGGGACTTTGTCTTTCCCAACCAACCTGGTAGACATACCCCACCTCTTCATGGAAGAATTGCCTTAATATTGAATGGGTTTTCTTCTAATTTTTGTATGTGTATAAGGGGTAGAGTTGGAAATCGGGTCGTTCTTGAGCAGGAAAGGAAATGTTTCAGGGTTTATGTGGCCACGTTGTGTAGGCTTGAATTAATTGCGGGGGGTGGGGGTATACACTGCTCCTGCTTGTAAAACTTTCCAACAGCTGCTGCAGCCAGTGGGTGAGTTTTACACTACATCAAGAAAACTTTAGCTGAATGGTCATTGGGGTATTTTTTTTTTCTTTTTTGCAGCCTACATTTTCCCTAGCACGTTGTGAGCATGAAATGCGGATAGCAGCTTGGGAACAGCTGTGGAAGAATCGACAGCTCTTTAGACCCGAAGCCAAGTTCTTCGGGGTTTTGCCCATTTTTTTAAAAAAAAAATAGGGACATTTTTGCCTTCCCCCAGCCCCCAGGAGCTCTCTGCAGGCTTCCCAGACCCTCTGCCCACCCCTATTTTTGCAAAAAAAAAAAAAAAAAAAAAGGGCCATTTCCCCCAAAATAGGATAGGAGTGGGGCTTTAGGGCAGCAAAAACAGCTGTATTGATGTATAAGACCTACCAACATTTCCACCCTCTTTTAGGGGAAAAGGTATGTCTTATACCTTGTAAGTAAGTAAGTAAGTAAGTAAGTAAGGAAGGAAGGAAGGAAGGAAGGAAGGAAGGAAGGAAGGAAGTGTGTGTGTGTGTATCTATCTATCTATCTATCTATCTATCTAAAGATTTTTATAATATTGATTGTTTCTTCATTGCTTATTTGACCCCTATGACTGACAATCATTATGTTGTATCTTATAATTCTTGTCAAATGTATATTTTATTTTATGTACACTGAGAGCACCTCCACTAAAGACAAATTCCTTGTGTGTCCAATCAGCCAATAAAGAATCCTCTCCTCTCTTCTCCTGCCCTGCCCTATCTACCTATCTATCTATCTATCTATCTATCTATCTATCTATCTATCTATCTATCTATCTTTCTATCATCTTTCTATCATCTTTCTATCTATCATCTATCTATCTATCTATCATCTATCTATCTATCATCTATCTTTCTATCTATCATCTATCTATCTATCATCTATCTATCTATCTATCATCTATCTATCATCTATCTATCTATCATCTATCTATCTATCATCTATCTATCATCTATCTATCTATCTATCTATCAATCTATCAATCTATCATCTTTCTATCTATCATCTATCTATCTATCTATCTATCTATCTATCTATCTATCTATCTATCTATCAATCACACAATAAATTTGACAAGCAAGCATGAAACCAACAGATCCAAATTCTAAAAAGATAACAGTCGACCGGCCGTTTCAATTTCAGGAAAAAAACAAACTCACAATAGCGGTTGTGTTATTACACCATCTTTCCAGGCCCATTAAGCATGCCGAGGAAATTCGGAGGAGCTGCTAATGGATTCTAATTTGCCCGTTTCACACTGGTTGTCCCTTTGAAGTTCTTTGGTGGGACAACAATGGCTTTAATGTCCAAGCACAGAATGTCTTTCCAGGCTGGAATGTTCCCATGGGGCCTTCCGAACACTGATTTTTTTTCCTGAAATGTCACATTTGTGTCCAGTTGTTCCTCCAGACACAGACTGACCTCTTTATCTCATCTGGAGAAGTGGAGGACACCAAGATCAGAGGACAATGCATCTACTGTGGTTTGCCAACTGCTCCAGATCCTTAAGGAACAGTCATCAATAGGCCATCAGTTCATTGGCCATCGACGGGCACATAGAGATCAACATGTTTATGTCTTCTTTAACGCCATTGCAACTTAGCTGTACGAAGTGTCTGACTTTTCAATTTGCTGATTTCAGGGGAAATAAAAGAAAACCTTCACTGTGGGAAAGGGTGGTGGAGAAAAATCCCACTCTCCCAAAATAAATTTTACACATTTTATTTGCCTCTAGGCACGTCTCCAGCAGATGATCTGGAGGAAATGGAGATTTTGCAGTAACCTTCCCCTGGACTGGGGAGGGAATGGGGATTTTGCAGTATCCTTCTCCTGCCACGCCCACCAAGCCATGCCACGCCCACCAAGCAACACCCAAAGAACCAGTAGTAAAAATTTTGAATCCCCCCCACTGGCCTCGCCCCCATTTTCCAGCTAATCAGGAGGAAATGGGAGATTTTGCAGTAACTTTCCCCTGCCACGCCCACCAAGCCCTGCCAACCCAGTCATATGCCCACCAAGTCACAGCCACAGAATCTCTATAGTAAAAAAAATTTTTTGAAACCCATCATTGCCCCAAGGTAACCAGGTAGGGCTTTAAAGGTGATAGCCAGCATTTAAAGGTGATAGCCTATTTGGACAGGGAGTCACTGCTCACAGTTACTCATGCCCTCATCACCTCGAGGTTCGACAACTGCAATGCTCTCTACATGGGGCTACCTTTGAAAAGTGTTCGGAAACTCCAGATCGTGTAGAATGCGGCCGCGAGAGCTATTGTGGGGTTACCTAGATTCGCCCACGTTTCTCCAACACTCCGTGGCTTGCATTGGCTGCTGATCAGTTTCCGGTCACAATTCAAAGTGTTGGTTATGACCTATAAAGCCCTACATGGCATTGGACCAGAATACCTCCAGAACCGTCTTCTGGCGCACAAATCCCAGCAGCCGATTAGGTCCCACAGAGTTGGCCTTCTCTGGGTCCCGTCAACTAGACAATGTCATCTGGCGGGGCCCAGGGGAAGAGCCTTCTCTGTGGCGGCCCCGGCCCTCTGGAATCAACTCCCCCCAGAGATCAGAACTGCCCCCTCCCTCCTTGTCTTTTGTAAATTGCTTAAGACCCACCTGTATCGCCAGGCAAGGGGGAATCGAGACATCTCCCCCAGGCTTATATAGTTTTATGTGTGGTATGCTTGTGTTGTATGGTTTTTAAATGATGGGTTTTTAGATGTTTTTTTTAAAATATTAGATTTGTTACATTGTCATATTGTTGTTATTATTATTGTTGTGAGCCGCCCCGAGTCTCCCGAGAGCGGCGGCATACAAATCTAATAAATAATAATAATAATAATAATAATAATAATAATAATAATAATAATAATAATATTTATTAGATTTGTCTGATCCACTGGAACTTGTGCCGGAACTACCATTTACCAGTGGCAAAGAACTGGTGGGATCATAAGCCCGAAAAAGTGGTCGAAAATGAGCAAGTAAAACTACTGTGGGACTTCCGACTTCCGAATGACATAATTTTGAAGCATAACACACCAGACATCTTGATTGTGGAGAAAAAGAAAGTATGGATCATCGACATCGCAATCCCAGGGGACAGCAGAATTGAGGAGAAGCAGCTAGAGAAATTAGTGAAATACGAAGGTCTAAAAATCGAGCTGTAACGACTCTGGCATAAGACAGTGAAAGTGGTCCCAGTGGTACTTGGCACGCTGGGCGCAGTGCCAAAGGATCTCAGCGGACATTTGAAAACCATCAGAATTGACAAAATCTCCATCTGTCAATTGCAAAAGGCCCCTTTACTGGGATCAGCAAACATAATTCGCCGCTACATCACGCAGTCCTAGGTGCTTGGGAAGCGCCCGACTGGTGATGAAATACGAAATCCAGCATAGTGATCTCATTTGCTGTGTTGTACTGACATAACAACAACAACAACAACAACAACAACAACAACAATAATAATAATAATTTGAATTGCACCTGGACAGCATTTTTAGCCCCCTTTTGAAACAAATACAAAGAAAGCTGGGGTTTCTTCCAAGTAGTAACTTTTTAGAGTTTCCCCTCACCCAATACATGGGCCTAATGCAGAACCCAGTAGGACCCTGACTCTAATTAGAAGTTTGCATAATTAAGAAGACCGCCAAACCGACGGTCCTTGAAGCAGCCAACTTCGGGGAGACTTTACAGTCTATTTGCAAAGTCATCTTGAGACGTGGGCAATAAAATAGTGACATAAAATTGGCGAGGATGCTAAATGATAATAAAAATCATTACCCAGTTATGGGTTGAGATTAAAATACTTTAAATAGTATCGTGAGCTGCCCTTAGCAAATGGGAAATATCTACATATAAGTAGTTAATTTTTTTTTTGTACAAAGGGCGTCTTTGATGATTCGATCTAACCAAGATGCATTTCATTGCAAATTCTAACCCAGAGTTGCAACAAACGACCAACAGTAGGATCACAGTTAGCACAAATTTTTAACAATGGATGTTCATGCTAGGCCATGGTTGCTTCAACCATGATTTGGGGAATAAACCATGCTAGATGATTGATTGATTGATTGATTGATTGATTGATTTACTTACTTACTTACTTACTTATTTTTTTATTTTTTTATTTATAAATCAGATTTGTATGCCGCCCCTCTCCGTAGACTCGGGGTGGCTAACAACAATAATAATACAATGTAAACAAATCTAATATTTAAGTTAATTTTAAAAACCCCAATTTAATAAACCAATCATACCATGCATAAATTTTATAAGCCTAGGGGGAAGGGAAAGTCTCAATTCCCCCATGCCTGACGACAGAGGTGGGTTTTAAGGAGCTTACGAAAGGCAAGGAGGGTGGGGGCAACTCTGATATCTGGGGGGAGTTGGTTCCAAAGGGTCAGGGCCGCCACAGAGAAGGCTCTTTCCCTGGGTCCCGCCAAATGACATTGTTTAGTTGACGGGACCCGGAGAAGGCCAACTCTGTGAGACCTAACTGGTCGCTGGGATTCGTGCGATTTCCCACATCATGCTTAACCCCTAAGCTTGAACTACAAACCACAAGAGCGAGATCTAGGCAACACACAAAACTCAAACTAAGCAAGTCAAATTAGAATGAGGTGTGGAGCTAGCATCCTATTTCAACGAGAGGAGAGGGGCACATTTTACTGAGAGAAAAGAATATTTGTAGCTCTAGAGCAGTGATGGTGAACCTACGGCATGGGTGCCACAGGTGGCACGCAGAGCCGTATCTGCTGGCATGCGAGCTGTTGACCTAGCTCAGCTCCAATGTGCATTTGTGCGCCAGCCAGCTGATTTTTGGCTTGCACAGAGGCTTTGGGAGGGCGTTTTTGGCTTCCAGAGAGCCTCCAGGGGGATGGGGGAGGGCGTTTTTACCCTCCTCCAGCTCCAAGGAGGCCTTTGGAGCAGTGTTCCCTCTAATTTTTTTGGGGGGGTGGGGGAAAAGTATAGTGTCTGAGCGGCAGTCCCTTTGGGACTGGGCGGCACAGAAATAATAAATAAATAAATAAACAAACAAACAAACAAACAAAAAACCCACCCTGTTTTGCCTCAGAGAATTTCAAAATAAAATACTGTACTGTGTGTCTATAACAGTGAGCTCATAATAGGGCAACTCTATCAATATCAAAATGCCACTTAAATAGTTGAGCTAGTTTCAAACTAGATTTTGATTTTCTTTCTCTCTTCCTTACTCCCATTCTTTTTCTTTTTCTTTTCCTTCCTCTCTTTTTTCTATCTGTTTCTCTCTCTTCCTCTCTTCCTCTCTCTCTCCTTCCCTCTCACTCTTTCCCTCTCGGCTTCTGGGCAGGTTTGGAAAACTCTGAGTTGATGATGATTTTTAAGTGAGCGATTGCTCACCGCTCAGCTTAGAGGGAACTATGCTTTGGAGCCTAGGGAGGGCAAAACACGAGCCACCTGGGTAAGCTGTTTTCACCCTCCCCAGGCATTGAATTATGGGTGTGGGCACTTGCACATACGCAACACTCTTTTGGTACCCAAGGAAGAAAAGGTTTGCCATCACTGCTGTAGGTTGAACTGTGCAGTCCTTGGTGCTCTCTGAGCTTGGTAGTTTTCTTGTAGACATTTCATGACCCAACTAGGTAACATCATCAATGCTGAAAAGTAGTGGGGTTTGAGAGGAAGAGAAAGAGGAGGAAGAGGAAGAGGAGAAGGAGGAAGAGAAGAACTGAGGGATCATTGGTGCTCCTGAACTTGGTTGTTTTCTTGCAGCTGTTTCATTACCCAACTAGGTAACATCATCAATGCTGAAAAGGCATAGGGTTTGAGAGGAGGAGGAGGAAGAGGAAGACGAGGAGGGAGAGAAGGACTGAGGGATCATTGGTGCTCCTTGTTGTGAGTGGTCCATGTTTGGCTCAGCTGGTCACAGATTTCGAGGACCAGAAGACGGAGGACTACTGGCCTCGCAGGCCAGTGTTGTTGCCACTAGAGACTATAGAACCCCCATCCCCAGTTAGGGTATTGTCTGAATCAGAGGACGATGGGGACTTTGAGGACCCTCTCTTAGATGCAAGAGTCAAAAGGAATGAGAGCCAGGCATGAATATCTCTATAGAAAGGGGTCTAGGCATTGAATATCTCTATGGGACATTTGGCCACCCATGGCAGTATATAAGACAGGTTGATGGGGAAAGGGGGCATAGAAAGACAACATTTGTAGTGGAAGATAGAGCTTGGAAGCCAAAAGACTTTCCTATTCCTCTGGATCCTCGATTCTGGCTTGTTTTGAGCTGAAAAATGTCTTTGGACTACCGTGAGTAAATTTGTCAAAGAAGTAGCATCAGACTAGCGTCCCAAGTAATTCGTTATTTATCGCTAATGAGAGACTGCAGCCAGCCTCACATTTCAATGAATTAGCTCTTGTACTACAGACCTGTGTTTGAAAAAATATACTTTGCTATGCTAACTTTTGATTCTCAGTGGTGAATTGGGTCATTATTCCTAGTACAGTGGTACCTCGACATATGAGTCTAATTCGTTAGACCCGAGCTCGTATGTCGATTAACTCGCATCTGAAACGAATGCCTTTAGACTTTGTTTTTCACGCCGAGATAACTGGAAGCAAGGAATTCTTGCGCCACCTAGTGGAAGCTCGGCTCGTATCCCGAATTTGAGCTCGGGTGTCGAACAGAAATTTTGTTCATGTCTCGGCTCGTAACTTGGAATACTCGCATGTGGAGCAGCTCGTATCTAGAGATACTACTGTAATTGATCCGGCCTTGCAGATGTTTCATTACCCAATTAGGTAACATCGTCAACACTGAAAAGGAGTGGGGTTGGGGAGCAGGAGGAAGAAGAGGAGGAGGAGGAGGAGGACTGCTCTCTGAGCTTCAAGCTGGTTGTTTTCTTGCTGATTTTTCATTACCCGTCAGTAACGTCATCACTGTTAGCAATGAAATGTCTGCAGGAAAACAGCTAAGCTGAAGGACCCCCAAAGACCTCACAGAACAGATTCAGTAAGGTGAAGACTGTTGCTGTGGATACAGATGTGACGTACAACAGCTTCTACCCTCATCCACTTAAACAGCGTGGGAAATCTCAATTAAAGGCCGGCATGGCTGCAGGGCGAAGGGTTAAATGCCTGCGTGGAAAACATCTCGTAGTGCCCACATCTGTTCAAGAAACATCAGCAGCCAAAGAAGTAGAACAAAACGGTTGTTTCACATGAGTTCACTGGTTGGGAGGGTGAGGCAAGTTTGACTCGGGGGGAGTGTGTGATTCAGTCTCGCACATTACCCAACGGAATTAAAAAAAGGAAAAAGCGGCTTGGCGGTTCCCAATGAATTGAAAGCCTGAAAAAGTCTGGAAGGCTGAACTCTCACTGACCTCTTTCAGCTGGAGAATCCACCCTGACCCAGTGGAACAGAAGGGCTCCAGAGGGGGGTTCTTAAAAGACGTAAGTGTTGAGAGTCCGTAAAAGAGGTCGTTTAAGTGCAAAACAAGGCAGATGGGCTTAAAACGGTGTGCCCCTCGACAGTCTCTATTTGCAGAGCCACACCTGACTTTGTTCCAGCTATCTATCTATCTATCTATCTATCTATCTATCTATCTATCTATCTATCTATCTATCTATCTATCTATCTCTATCTATGTACCAGTATCTATCACCCATCCATCTATCATCTGTCTGTCTGTCTCTCTCTCTCTCTCTCCCTTTATCTATCTATCTATCTATCTATCTATCTATCTATCTATCTATCTATCTATCTATCACTATCTATCTACCAGTATCTATCACCCATCCTTCTATCATCTGTCTGTCTGTCTGTCTGTCTGTCTGTCTCTCTCTCCATCTATCTATCTATCTATCTATCTATCTATCTATCTATCTATCTACCTACCTACCTACCTACCTATCTATCACTATCTATCTACCAGTAACTATCATCCATCCATCTATCATCTGCCTGTCTGTCTGTCTGTCGGTCTGTCTGTCTATCTACCAGTATTTGTCATCCATCTATCTATCACTTATCTGTCTGTCTGTCTGTCTCTGTCCGTCCATCCATCCATCCACCCACCCACCTCCCATCTACCTACCTCCCATCTATCTTATTTATTTACCTATCTATCTATCTATCTATCTATCTATCTATCTATCTATCTATCTATCTATCTGTCACTATTTACTATCCATCCATCCATCCACTTACCTAACTACCTCCCATCTACCTAATCTATCTATCTATCTATCTATCTATCTATCTATCTATCTATCTATCTATCTATCTATCTATCTATCTATCTATGTCCGTCTGCTGACCAGCTGATTTTTGGCTTTGAAAAATGCTGTTTTGTCCTCCAGATGCTTCAGGAAAATTTCCCTGACGCCCCAGAGGCAAAAAAAATTCCCCCAACAGACACACCGGAAGTTCAGAAAAACGCACTTCCAGTTTGCCGTTATGCAGTTTTTTTGCACTTCAGAGGGTTCAGGGAAGCTTCCTGAAACCCCGGAGTGCAAAAAACAGCACAATGGGCAACCTTAAAGTGCATTTTCCCGAACTTCCGGTTTGCCCTTTGGGACATTTTTTTCACCTACCAGGCTTCAGAAAGGCCTGTGCATATGCGCGGGAGGCAGTGTGGGTGTGCATGTGGGGAGGGAAGGGGTGTGGACATGTGCATGCATGCTAACACACCCATATACACCCCTTTTGGCACGCAAACCAAAAAAGGTTTGTCATCACTGGTATAGGTTCTCCTGCTTGAGCAAGAGGTTGGTCTAGACCAGTGTTTCCCAACCTTGGCAACTTGAAGATATCTGGACTTCAACTCCCAGAATTCCCCAGCCAGCATTCACTGGCTGGGGAATTCTGGGAGTTGAAGTCCAAATATCTTCAGGTTGCCAAGGTTGGGAAACACTAGAAGACCTCCAAGGTCCCTCTACTAACTTTGTTCATCTGTTAGACCAGGGATAGGCAAAGTTGGCTCTTTTATGACTTGTGGACTTCAACTCCCAGAATTCCTGAGCCAATCATGCTTGATTAGGAATTCTGGGAGTTGAAGTCCACATATCACAGAAAAGCCAACTTTGCCTACCCCTGTGTTAGACTAAAGACGTTTGTTTGTTTGTTTGTTTGTTTGTTTGTTTGTTTATTAAATTTGTATGCCGCCCCTCTCCGTAGACTCAGGGCGGCTCACAGCAGTGATAGAAACAATGTACAATACAAATGTAATAATACGAAGTTAAAAACCCATAATTTAAAAAACATGCACACAACACACACCATACATAAATTATATAGGCCTGGGGAAGATATTTCAATTCCCCCATGCCTGACGGCAGAGGTGGCTTTTGAGAAGTTTACGAAAGGTAAGGAAGGTGGGGGCAATTCTGATCTCTGGGGGGACTTGGTTCCAGAGGGCTGGGGACGCCACAGAGAAGGCTCTTGCCCTGGATCCCGCCAAATGACATTGTTTAGTCGACGGGACATCATTCAGGTTTGATTGCAAACACAAAATCCAGCAGAATTCCTATCCGGAATCCATCTTACGTGCCTAGAAGGAGACTCTGGCTAAAATCTCCACCCTGGTTAAATCCAATGCTGTGTTTTTGTGACCCAGAACATGGAGCCGTCGTCCAGAAGGCCAACAAGAAGAACAGACAAAGCAAAAACAATCCAGGTAGCCAACAGCAACAACGACTTCCTCGAAAGGGATAAAAGTGAAATGAAACACAGCTTTAAAAAAATGATTTTCATCTCTTTCGGATCAACACAGGGACGTGCGCATTTCTTAAAATGGAAATATTCAATAAACAGAGGTATTTCTATTCTGAGCTTAGGTTTCTTTGGCTGGGTTATTTGACCATGAGGGTAAATCCTTTTTCTCTCCATACATTCATTTCATTTATACAGCTGGTTGTCTCATATGCGGGTGCCTGGCAGTTAAAAACAGAACACAGATAGTCCTCAACTTATGACCAGAATTAGTTGACTGATAACCAGTTTCATTCCAAAGGACCTAGAAATTCAATTCAATTCAATCCAATTTATTTGATTTGTATGCTGCCCCTCTCCGAAGACTCGGGGCAGCTCACAACAATAAAAAAACAATATTCCAGCAAAAACAAATCTAATATTAAAAAGCACATAAAACCCTATCATATTTAAAAAAGCAAACAACATATACATACCCAAACATATACATACCCAAACATAAATATAAAAAAGCCTGGGGGAAAGGTGTCTCAAGTCCCCCATGCCTGGCGGTATAGATGGGTCTTGAGTAATTTACGAAAGACAAGGAGTGTGGGGGCAGTTCTAATCTCCGGGGGGAGTTGATTACAGAGGGCCGGGGCTGCCACAGAGAAGGCTCTTCCCCTGGGGCTCGCCAAACGACATTGTTTGGTCGACGGGACACGGAGAAGGCCAACTCTGTGGGACCTTATCGGTCACTGGGATTAGTGCGGTAGCAGGCAGTTCCGGAGGTACTCTGGGTCCAATGCCATGAAGGGCTTTAAAGGTCATAACCAACACTTTGAATTGTGACCAGGCCATGGAGTGTTGCAGAAACGTGGGCGAATCTAGGAAGCCCCACGATGGCTCTCGCGGCCACGTTCTGCACGATCTGAAGTTTCTGAACACTTTTCAGGAAACAAGGAAGAAATAAGGAAGAACTTTCAAACAGAGAGAAGAATCAACCGATGGAACACAAGTTGACTTTGGAAGTTGTTGGAGCTTCATCACTGGAGGGCTTTCAAGAAGAGACTGGACAGACATCGGTCAGAAATGGTGTAGGGCACTGATGGCGAACCTATTTTTCCTCGGATGCCAAAAGAGTGTGTGTGCACACTATTGCACATGTGCGAGTGCCCACACCCATAATTCAATGCTTGGGGAGGGCAAAAACAGCTTCCCCCACCCACCAGAGGCCCTCTGGAGGCAGGAAATGGCCTGTTTCCTAATTTCTGGTGAGTCGAATAGGCCTGTGTTTCATCCTCCCTAAGCTCCAAAGCAGAGATCTTCAAACTTGGCAATTTTAAGACTTGTGGACTTCAACTCCCAGAATTCTACAGCCAATATAGCTGGCTAGAGAACTGGCTGGAGAATTCTGGGAGTTGAAGTCCACAAGTCTTAAAATTGCCAGGTTTAGGGACCCCTGCTCCAAAGGCTTCCTTGGAGCCTGGGGAGGGTAAAAACACCCTCCTCGATCTCCCTGGAGGCTCTCTGGAAGTCAAAAACGCCCTCCCAAAGCCTCCGTGTGAGTCAAAAATCAGCTGACCGGCACACACATGCATGTTGGAGTTTAGGTAGGGCAACGGCTCGTGTGCCAGCAGATATGGCTCTGTGTACCACCTGTGGCACCCGTGCCATAGGTTTGCCATCACTGGGGTAGGGTCTCCTGCTTGGGCAGGGGGTTGGACTAGATGACCTACAAGATCCCTTCCAACTCTGTTAATCAGTTCATCTTGTTTTTCTTTGTAGATGTTTTGCTTCTTAGAAACATAGAAACATAGGAGTCTGATGGCAGAAAAAGACCTCATGGTCCATCTAGTCTGCCCTTATACTATTTCCTTTATTTTATCTTAGGATGGATATATGTTTATCCCAGGCATGTTTAAATTCAGTTACTGTGGATTTATCTACCACATCTGCTGGAAGTTTGTTCCAAGGATCTACCACTCTTTCAGTAAAATAATATTTTCTCATGTTGCTTTTGATCTTTCTCCCAACTAACTTCAGATTGTGTCCCCTTGTTCTTGTGTTCACTTTCCTATTAAAAACACTTCCCTCCTGGACCTTATTTAACCCTTTACTATATTTAAATGTTTCGATCATGTCCCCCCTTTTCCTTCTGTCCTCCAGACTCTACAGATTGAGTTCATTCAGTCTTTCCTGATACGTTTTATGCTTAAGACCTTCCACCATTCTTGTAGCCCGTCTTTGGACCCGTTCAATTTTGTCAATATCTTTTTGTAGGTGAGGTCTCCAGAACTGAACAGAGTACTCCAAATGTGGTCTCACCAGCACTCTATATAGCGGGATCATAATCTCCCTCTTCCTGCGTCTTATCCTCCCTCTTATCTGAGAAGCGTCTTCAGCTCTGACTGGATGGTGGGGAATGGAAGGATTGATATTTCTTGAAAACTGCATCCTTTTAGGGAATCACTGAGGCTTAACAACTGTCTCGCTTAGCAATGGGAATTCTGGGCTCAGTTGTGGTCGCAAGTCGAGGACTACTTATCGTCCTCTGGCGTGCGTGAGTAGTGTCAGCTGGAATCAGTGCTACTCACCTGATCTTAGCCAAAAAAACCGCTGATAAAGAGAACATATCTCCTACAAATTAATTGCTTAGAAATAGAAATGTTAGGTGATCAATCAAATATTGTCATCAGGGGAGCATATGTTGTTTTCGACAGTGATTTTTTTTTTTAAAAAAAGGACTATCAACCCAGTTTCTTCGTGATATGCAAAATTATCCAATTGATCGGTGCAGGGTTTGTTTTCTTTGCTTTTTGCTGACAAAACGCTTCGCGTGAATGGTTCACGAAAGGTGAACCGAGAACTTCAACTGTATAATGTGGGTCAGGCCTATGGATCTTTTTAACTTAAAGGCCATGAACCTCCCAGTGGAGTAATACGAACAGATACTGCAGAGTCTGTATTGCCTATGATGAATAGGTTAGAATCACAAGGTGTATTGATCATCCAATTCAGGCCAAATGATATAAATATAGAGTAGAATAAAATAGATATAGATATAAAATTCTTTATAGCACAGATATAGAATTCTTCATTGGCCAAGTGTGATTGGACACACAAGGAATTTATCTTATCTAATTTAATTTAATTTAATTTAATTTAATTTAATTTAATTTAATTTAATTTAATTTAATTTAATTTAATTTAATTTAATTTAATTTAATTTAATTTAATTTAATTTAATTTAATTTAATTTAATTTAATTTAATTTAATTTAATTTAATTTAATTTAATTTAATTTAATTTAATTTAATTTAATTTAATTTAATTTAATTTAATTTAATTCAATTCATTTATTGGATTTGTATGCCGCCCCTCTCCGCAGACTCGGGGCGCCTAACAACAGTGACAAAAAACAGAATGTAAAAATCCAATATTACAACAGTTAAAAACCCTTGTTATAAAACCAATCATACATACAAACATACCATGCATAAATTGTAGAAGATTTTCTTAATTCCCCCATGCCTGATGGCAGAGGTGGGTTTTGAGGAGCTTACGAAAGGCAAGGAGGTTGGAGGCTATTCTAATCTCTGGGGGGAGTTGGTTCCAGGGGGTCGGGGCCGCCACAGAGAAGGCTCTTCCCCTGGGCCCCGCCAACCGACATTGTTTAGTTGACGGGACCCGGAGAAGGCCCACTCTGTGGGACCTAACTGGTCGCTGGGATTCTTTGGTGCACATGCTCTCAGTGTACATAAAAGAAAAGATACATTTGTCAAGAATCATGAGGTACCACACAATGATTGTCATAGGGGTCATATAAGCAACGAAGAAGCAATCAATATTAATAATAATCTTTAGGATACAAGCAATAAGTTACAGTCATACAGTCCTAAGTGGGAGGAAATGGGTGATAGGAGTGATGAGAAAAAACTAGTAGTAATAGTAGTGCAGACTTAATAAACAATTTAACAGTGTCAAACTATTTATGATATAATAATTCCCTCAACACTGTCAAACTATTTACTAAGTCTGCACTACAATTACTACTAGTTTTTTCTTATCATTCCTATCACCCATCTCCTCCCACTTATGATTGTAACTTATTGCTTGTATTCTTAAGATTTTTATTAATATTGATCGTTTTCTGATTGCTTATTTGACTCCTGTGACAATCATTAAGTGTTGTACCTCATGATTCTTGACAAATATATCTTTTCTTTTATGTACACTGAGAGCATCTGCACTGTTGTGGTTAGCTCTGGCCCAGCTCCTGCCCCAAGGACTGTGGATGTGGGGGAGACATCCACATGCTGCAGGCCTGTTTTGCCCCCGGTGGAATCTGCTGATGAAGGCTCCTCTGACCAAGAAGACACGAGTGACAGGGAGGAGGAGAGTGTGGCAGACAGCTCAGAAGGAGATCAATTATCTAGCTCCTCCTTGGATTCAGAACAAGAGTTAATGATACAGCCATGCATGAGGAGAGCGATTCATAGGCAACAACAACTGAGAGATTATTATCAAAGAAAATGAGGCCACCTGTGGTTGGGTGGGGCTGTGGTCATTAGTGAGGCTGCTATAAATAGCAGCCTGTGGGTTTGGCCATTGTGGAGGATTATCTGATCGTTGTGTTTCGTGACTGCTTTACTGACTTTGACTTTTTGTGTGCTGATTTTTCCCCGCTTTGAAACTAAACCAGAGCAAAGTGTGTTTCACTTTGTGAAAGAAGAAGGACTGTGAATTGCCTCACAGCTGCAAGATAAGTATCACAGAACTGATAAGGGACTTGTACAAATTACCAGTTTGTTTGGAGACCAGTGCTCTTTGCTATCCCAAAAGAGGGCTTGGTTTAAGTGGATTTTCATTATAAAGAACATTGTTTTGAATTTTCAAACGTGTGTGTGTCTGAAGTTTGTACCTGTGAATTTTTGGGAGGATTCTACCAGAGAGCTCGACAGAACATGCACCATACACAAATTCCTTGTGTGTGCAATCACCCTTGGCCAATAAAGATTTCTACTCTATTCTATTCTGAAATAAAGCCCTCTGTTTACAAGTACTATCCTATGTTTAGTATCTCTGTCCTTATCCATTACTACCTATGAAGTCGTAATCTAAAATTATTGAATGGCTCCATTGAAGCTAGCGAGATAAAGATCTGATGGAAAAGTTCCAGGTCTTTGCTACACTCTGAAAGCGGGCAGAGAAATGGATTAAAAAGCAGAAAAAGAAGAAGATCAAGGGGTGAAAAAGAAAGCGAGATGAAACCCACTCCGACAGATAACTAAAAAGCCAACTTGTACAAAAGCCTTGTTCAGCTTGGTTGATTGGGATTTGCTCCCAACGCGATAAGGTTTCAAGGTAGTTATGAATCAAGATCCAACATGAGCCAACGAATCCAGGATAAACATGTATTTGCTGCAATCGCTCCCAGCCTCAAAATCTTAGCCAGGAGGGCGTTTGCCAGGTCCGCCTGGTGCATCAGTTGCGGCCCTATTTGGACAGGGAGTCACTGCTCACAGTCGCCCATGCCCTCATCACCTCGAGGTTCGATTACTGCAACGCTCTCTACATGGGGCTACCTTTGAAAAGTGTTCAGGAACTTCAGATCGTGCAGAACGCGGCCGCGAGAGCCGTCGTGGGGCTTCCTAGATTCGCCCACGTTTCTGCAACACTCCATGGCCTGCATTGGCTGCCCATCAGTTTCCGGTCACAATTCAAAGTGTTGGTTATGACCTTTAAAGCCCTGCATGGCATTGGACCAGAGTACCTCCAGAACCGCCTGCTACCGCACGAATCACAGCGACCGATAAGGTCCTACAGAGTTGGCCTTCTCCAGGTCCCGTTGACCTAACAATGTCGTTTGATGGGCCCAGGGGAAGAGCCTTCTCTGTGGCAGCCCTGACCCTCTGGAATCAACTCCCCCCGGAGATTAGAACGGCCCCCACACTCCTTGTCTTTCAAGACCCATCTATACCGCCAGGCATGGGGGAATGGAGACACCTTTCCCCCAGGCTTTTTTATATTTATGTTTGGGTATGTATATGTTGTTTGCTTTTTTAAATATGATAGGGTTTTATGTGCTTTTTAATATTAGATTTGTTTTCGCTGGAATATTGTTTTTATTATTGTTGTGAGCCGCCCCGAGTCTTCGTAGAGGGGCGGCATACAAATCTAATAAATTGAATTGAATTGAATTGATGTAGGATTTACTACTCAAGGCAGTATTACACTTTTACGTGGACTCCACCTCCCATCAAATCTATTCTCCACAAAACCAATGTTGGTTTGGTGTTATTGCAATTCTACAATGTTCTCAAACCATCACCTCTGGCCAACCTGGAACAGAGGAAGGTTGGACGGATGCTTTTCAAACTTATGAACAGGAGATTCGACTTAGAACTAAGAGGAAAATTCCCAGCAGAGAGAACAATTAATCA
This sequence comes from Erythrolamprus reginae, assembly GCF_031021105.1. Lineage (NCBI taxonomy): Eukaryota > Metazoa > Chordata > Lepidosauria > Squamata > Dipsadidae > Erythrolamprus > Erythrolamprus reginae. The sequence continues at coordinate 40,347,683 of NC_091959.1, read as the reverse complement.
GTGGAACAGCTTGCCTCCAGAAGTTGTGGATGCTCCGTTCACTGAAGATTTTTAAGAAGAGACTGGATTTGTCTGGAATTGTATAGGGTCTCCTACTTGAGCAGGGGGGTTGGGAAAGAAAGTTCTTCTAACTCATTCTGTATTTTGTAAATCCTTTAAATAAATAAATAAATAAATAAATGAATGAATGAATGAATGAATGAATGAGTGAGTGAATGAATAAATTTATTCATTTATTCATTCATTCATTCATTCATTCATTTATTGGATTTGTATGCCGCCCCACTCCGTAGACTCGGGGCGGTTCACAACATATAATAAAACAATTCGCAACAAATCTAATAATTTAAAAAAAAAAATTAAAAAAACCATTATTAAACCAGACATTCACACAGATATGCCATACATAAATTGTATAGGCCGAGGGGAGGGGGGGAATACCTCAATTCCCCCATGCCTGACGGCACAGGTGAGTTTTAAGGAGTTTACGGAAGGCAAGGAGGGTGGGGACAGTTCTAATCTCCGGGGGGAGCTGGTTCCAGAGAGTCGGGGCTGCCACAGAGAAGGCTCTTCCCCTGGGACCCGCCAGACGGCATTGTTTAGTCGACGGGACCTGGAGAAGGCCAACTCTGTGGGACCTAATCGGTCGCTGGGATTCGTGCGGCAGAAGGCGGTCCCGGAGATAAACAATCATTTAACATTTCCAATATCCAATCCAAAATTTGAGGAGTTTTGACATGGAAGATAAACAGTGGCAGGATTGGGTATGTCTAGTTTAATCAAAAGAAGGACTAAGGGTGACATGATAGCGGTCTTAAGGGCTGTTTCTATTCTCCAAAGCATCAGAAGGCAGGATAAGAAACAATGGATGGAAACTAACCAAGGAGAGAAGCAGCGAAGGACTAACGGGAAATTTCCTGGCAGTTAGAACAATTAACCAATGGAACGACTTGCCTCCAGAAGCTCCATCACTAGAGACGTTTAAGAAGAGATGTTATAGGGCAGTGATGGCGAAGCTTTTTTTCCTCGGATGCCAGAAGAGCGTGCACACACGCTATTACGAATGTGTGAATGCCCACCCCCCGGGCCTATACAATTTATGTATGGTATGTTTGTATGTATGTCTGATTAATAATGGGTTTTTAAAAATGTTTTTAAATTATTAGATTTGCTATGAATTGTTCTATTGCTGTTGTGAGCCGCCCCGAGTCTACGGAGAGGGGTGGCATACAAATCGAATCGAATCGAATGAATGAATGAATGAATGAATGAATGAATGAATGAATGCCTTGGGAAGGCAAAAACAGCTTCCCCCGCTCCCTGGAAGCCCTCTGAAGGCTGGAAATGGCCTGTTTCCCACCTTCTGGTGGGCCCAGTAGGCTCGTGTTTCACCCTCCCCAGGCTCCAAAGGCTTCCCTGGATCTGGGGGAGGGTAAAAAACCCCTTCCCATCCCCCTGGAGGCTCTCTGGAAGCCAAAAACACCCTCCCAGAGCTTCTGTGCTGGCTGGCACACACATGCATGTTGGAGCTGAGTAAGTGCAACAACTCGCTTGCCAGCAGATTTGGCTCCGCATGCTACCTGTGGCACCCATTTGTATTTGTATTTGTATTTATTAGATTTGTATGCCACCCCTCTCGGAAGACTCGGGGCGGCTAACAACAATAAAAAAGACAATGTGAACAAATCTAATATTAAAAATAATCTAAAAAACCCAATCATACCAATCATACATACAAGCATACCATGTATAAATTCTATAAGCCTAGGGGGAAGGGAAAATTTCAATTCCCCCATGCGTGATGACAGAGGTGGGTTTTAAGGAGCTTGCAAAAAGCAAGGAGGGTGGGGGCAACTCTGATGTCTGGGGGAGCTGGTTCCAGAGGGTCGGGGCCACCACAGAGAAGGCTCTTCTCCTGGGTCCCGCCAAACGATATTGTTTAGTCAATGGGACCCGGAGAAGGCCAACTCTGTGGGACCTAACCGGTCGCTGGGATTCGTGCGGCAGAAGGCGGTCCCAGAGATATTCTGGCCCGATGCCATGAAGGGCTTTATAGGTCATAACCAACACTTTGAATTGTGACCAGAAATTGATTGGCAACCAACGCAGACTGTGGAGTGTTGGTGTAACATGGGCATACCTTGGGAAGCCCATGATTGCTCTCGCAGCTGCATTCTGCACGATCTGAAGTTTCTGAACACTCTTCAAAGGTAGCCCCATGTAGAGAGCATTACAGTAGTCGAACCTCGAGGTGATGAGGGCATGAGTGACTGTGAGCAGTGAGTCCCGGTCCAGATAGGGCTGCAACTGGTGCACCAGGCGAACCTGGGCAAATGTCCCCTTTGCCGCAGCTGAAAGGTGTTTCTCTAATGTGAGCTGTAGATCGAGGAGGACGCCCAAGTTGCGGACCCATGTCATAGGTTCACCATCACTGTTATAGGGCATGATGGCACATGGAGCCATATCGGAGGGCATGCAAGACTTTGCCATGTTTGAGCTCCCTAGTTGATTTTCGGCCTTGGGAAAGGCCGTTTCACCCTCTGGATGCTTCAGGGAAACTTACCTGAAGCCCCGGAGGCAAAAAAATAAAAATCACCCAACAGACAAACTGGAAGTTTAGAAAAACGCACTTCCAATTTGCCTTTGTGCTGTTTTTGGCACTCTGGAGGGTTCAGGGAAGCCTTCTGAAGCCCCGGACTGCAAAAAATATCACAATGGGCAAACAAAGTCTCTTCCCGTGGGTCCCACCGGATGACATTGCTTTCGTCGATGGGACCCGGAGAAGGCCCACTCTGTGGGACCTTATCGGTCGCTGGGATTCATGCAGCAGAAGGTGGTCCCGAAGGTATTCTGGTCCGATGCCATGTAGGGCTTTAAGCCTTAAAGTTTTGGATCTTTTTGATTCCCCTCACCTCACCTTCTTCCTTCGGCAGCAACTGTCCTCCTCCTCTTCTTCCTGGATGATCTCTGGTGGGTTTATCCTCTGTCCTGGTGCTCCTTGACCTCTCAGCAGCTTTCGATACCATCGACCATGGTATCCTTCTGCGCCGGCTGGAGGAGTTGGGAGTGGGAGGCACTGTTCTTCAGTGGTTCTCCTCCTACCTCTCCAGTCGGTCACAGTCGGTGTTAGTGGGGGGTCAGAGGTCGACCCCAAGGTCTTTCCCTTGTGGGGTGCCTCAGGGGTCGGTCCTCTCCCCCCTGCTATTTAATATCTACATGAAACCGCTGGGTGAGATCATCCAAGGGCATGGGGTGAGGTATCATCAGTACGCTGATGATACCCAGCTTTACATCTCCACCCCATGTCCAGTCAATGAAGTAGTGGAACTACTGACCCCCTCAGAGAGGGTCCGCAACTTGGGTGTCCTCCTCGATCCACAGCTCACATTAGAGAAACATTTTTCGGCTGTGGCGAGGGGGGCGTTTGCCCAGGTTCGCCTGGTGCACCAGTTGCGGACCTATTTGGACCAGGAGTCACTGCTCACAGTCACTCATGCCCTCATCACCTCAAGGCTCGACTACTGTAATGCTCTCTACATGGGGCTACCTTTGAAAAGTGTTCGGAAACTTCAGGTCGTGCAGAATGCAGATGCGAGAGCAACCATGGGCTTTCCCAAATATGCCCATGTTACACCAACACTCTGCAGTCTGCATTGGTTGCCGATCAGTTTCTGGTCACAATTCAAAGTGTTGGTTATGACCTCTAAAGCCCTTCATGGCACCGGACCAGACTATCTCAGGGACCGCCTTCTGCTGCACGAATCCCAGCGACCAGTTAGGTCCCACAGAGTGGGTCTTCTCTGGGTCCCGTCAACCAAACAATGTTGCTTGGCGGGACCCAGGGGAAGAGCCTTCTCTCTGGTGCCCCCGGCCCTCTGGAACCAACTCCCCCCAGAGATTAGAATTGCTCCCACCCTCCTTGCCTTTCGTAAGCTTCTTAAAACCCACCTCTGCCGCCAGGCATGGGGGAATTGAGATACTCTTTCCCTCTAAGCCTTTACAATTTTATGCATGGTATGTCTGTATGTATGTTTGGTTTTACAATAAGGGTTTTTAACTGTTTATATTGGATTGTCATATGCTGTTTACTACTGTTGTTAAGCCGCCCCGAGTCTACGGAGAGGGGCGGCGTACAAATTTAATCCAATCCAATCCAATCCAAATCAAATCATCCTCCTCCCACCCAAATTCTGAACTTTTATTTCTTTCCTAATGGGTTTGCACTCATTATTTGCGTTTACATTGATTCCTATGGGAAAAATTGCTTCTACTTACACACTTTTCTACTTAAGAACCTGGTCACGGAATGAATTAAGTTCTTAAGTAGAGGTACCGCTGCAGTTTAGGACAGGATTGTGTATTGTTACCTGGAAGAGAGAGAAAAAACTCTGTGTTCTATGTAGGAGAAGCAATTGATTATGAATGGAGTTACAGCCAAGTTGATTGAGTAATATTACACGGATAACTCGGCAGCTGGTAATTGTCTACAATCTCATATGCCAATGAAGAGGATTTCTGAATCAGAATATCGATTAAGACCGCGAAATGTGGACCTCCTAGAAAGGGGTCGATGCATTGACAGTTCTCAGTGCATTCAAGAAATCCCAACCCTGAAAAAACCAAAACAACTGTTTTCCTTGTGTAAGACACAAAATGCAAAAATATTTAATTCAATGCTTACCACAGGCCGTTGCACATATTGACTTCCTAAGTTAACTACGGTTGTTCAATAAAATACAATTAGCTCAATTCATACAAAAACACAAAATATTGGCCTAAAAAAACCCGGCACCAGAACTAAATAAATTACATTCTTGCCCTTCACTCCTCCACTCGAAACAGAATACCCTACAAGACTAGACTTTCAATCCTGGGCCTAGAAAGCTTAGAACTAAGACGCCTTAAACAAGATCTAAGTATTGCCCACAAGATCATATGCTGCAACGTCCTGCCTGTTGGTGACTACTTCAGCTTCAACCACAACAACACAAGAGCACACAACAGATTTAAACTTAATATTATCCGCTCCAAACTTGACTGTAAAAAATACGACTTCAGTAACCGAGTTGTCGAAGCGTGGAATTCATTACTGGATTCCATAGTGTCATCCCCAAACCCCCAACACTTTATTTATTTTATTTATTATTTATTTATTAGATTTGTATGCCGCCCCTCTCCGTAGACTCGGGGCGGCTTTACCCTTAGATTATCCACGGTTGACCTCTCCAGATTCCTAAGAGGTCAGTAAGGGGCGAATACAAGTGTACTAGAGTGCCTTCCGTCCCTTGTCCTATTGCTCACCTATATCTCCTATACCTTTCTTCTATTCCTATACAGTATATCTATTCCTATATCTCTTCTTCTATTCTTTCATTGATATACAGTGATCCCTCTATTATCGCGAGGGTTCCGTTCCAAGACCCCTCGCGATAATCGATTTTTCGCGATGTAGGGTTGCAGAATTAAAAACACCATCTGCGCATGCGCGCCCTTTTTTCTATGGCCGCGCATGCGTAGATGGTGGAGTTTGCGTTCCCCGCCACCCATGCAAAGGGGAAACCCCGATTCAGCTCCTCGCTGCTGCTGCGCTACCGAGCAGATCAGCTGCTGGGCGGCCGAAGGAACCTTCCCTGGGTCTTCCCCCTCTTGCTGGCGGGCGGGCGAGCGGCGGGCATCAGCGAGGAGCCGGGGTTTCCCCTTTGCGTGGGCGGCCGGGAAGACCCAGGTTGGGGGTTCGGGGGGGTGCTGGGAAGCCCCCCAGGCTGGCTGCGACCTTTTAAAACAGCCGCGCCGCTTCCGAGCTGAGTCTCGAAGCCAAACGCAGAAGTGGTTTTTTTTTTAATTAATATTTTTTTAAAATCGCGATATAGCGTTTCGAAGATCGAGATCGCGAAACTCGAGGGATCACTGTATTCTATTCCTATATCTTCTCTTCTATTCTTTCTTAGATATATTTTACTATAATATACTACTACTATCCTCTATAACCTTCATCATGTATTTTACTATGTGTATACCCACTAAAACAAAATCAATAAATAATAACTAAAATGAAGCCAAGAAGTGAATTGGGTGAAGGGAGGAAGGTATTTGTGCGCCTTTGGTGTTTAGTCATGCTGACCACAGACAGTGTTAGCTCTTCAGTTTTGAAACGGAGATGAGCACTGCCCTCTAGAGGGGGGAACAACTAGCATGTACCATATTTTTCAGAATATAAAACACACCTTAATGTGGGGGGAAGAAAATAGGGGGGGGGACTAGCTGGCTAGCATCCATCCCCTGGTTATGGCTTATTTGGAGCGAGCAGCAATTTTTTAAAAAGTTTGAAAAGACTTAAGGCTGGGGAAAAAAACTTTAGAGAGAGTAGCAATGAAAAAGCCTGCAAGCACAAAACCACCAAGGATGACAGACACCTCATACTATACCTAACAATGGCAGCTATCTGCTCAAAATTGGAAGCAGGAACCCCCTCCCTTCGACACTAAATCTGATAAGTATAAGAGGTGGCAGAGATGAGCAAATTAACACAGGAGCTACAGGATAGAGATAATAGAGAATTCCGCAGTACTTGGGACAGGTGGTATGATTGGATAAATAAAAAACAAAATAACGTACCGAAAACTTTAATACTGCATATACTTTCAAAAGAAAATGGGAAAAAAGGAAAAACAGACAAACTGTTGCTAAACACAACAACCGATCCCTACAAAACCATTAACCCGCAAATAATAAATACAACCCAAGGAAAGAAGTACAAAGAGACAGAAACAAGGTAATTTAAGAAGATTAGTATATAACAATATCAGGAAATGAAATGGAAGGAAACATGGATAGGCTGTAAATAATAAGGTCCTAGCATTTATGTTATTCTTTCGAAGTTCTAATGAAGGACAGAAGGGAAAGGGGGGACAAGATCGAAACATTTAAATATGTTAAAGGGTTCAATAAGGTCCAGGAGGGAAGTGTTTTTAATAGAAAAGTGAACACAAGAACAAGAGGACACAATCTGAGGTTAGTTGGGGGAAAGATCAGAAGCAACGTGAGAAAATATTATTTTACTGAAAGAGTAGTAGATCCTTGGAACAAACTTCCAGCAGACGTGGTAGATAAATCCACAGTAACTGAATTTAAACATGCCTGGGATAAACATAGATCCATTCTAAGATAAAATACAGGAAATAGTATAAGGGCAGACTAGATGCTGTCAGACTTCTATGTTTCTATGTTTCTGATAGCAATGTAAATTATATTATAAAGCAGTATGCTTTATTATGTTATGTTGTTTGTTTGTATATCTTCAGGGGTTTTTTTTCCTTTCTGTATGTTTATGTTTTCTTTTTATTGTTTTAAATGTAAATAACTAATAAAGATATTTTAAAAAGAAAAAGCCTGCAAGAGGTAAGAGTCAGTAAGATCGTTAACACCTGGTTAGCGCTGCAAAAAAACATTCTTTGGAGTCATCAGCAATGAAAAAAAGCTTGCAAGCTAGCCAGGAAAATTGTTAGTGCCTTGTTAATGCTGGGGGGAGGAAAGCTTCAAAAAAGCTACATTCAGAATATAAGATGCACCCAAATCTTCAGCCTCTTTTAGTGGGTGGATGAAACATCTTGCTCCAATATCCTTCTGCCAAATTCCTTGAACAGCACGATAGAGAAACTGCTCGCGCTGTTTAAATTATCCCACCCCTGATACGCAGACGCAAGTCACAGCAGGAATTAGCCTTTTTTAATTCCCCCAACTATTTTGTGGTAATAGACAGATGTTGAATTTTTTTTTTTTTTTTAAGAAAATCCGTTTTCTTTTTCTGGAAGGGTTTGGACAACTGTCAGATTTCTGAGGGGCTTAATTTAGTATAAGCTTGGCTTCCGTTCAACAGAAAACCGTGCGCGATAAGGAGGAGAGAATTTTTGTTTTATTGGCAATTTTTGGTGGGGTTTTTTTTTAATCCTGGTGTTGGCTCCGTATCCAAATTAAATTCTCTCTATATATATGTTATGTGAGGGTTTCAATTCGGCTAGATCAACACACACACACAAAATAGAAACATAGAAGATGGACGGCAGAAAAACTGGTACCAAATGCCCAAACCAGAACACGCATATATGGGCACGCTGGCTGGCTGGCCTTCAGGTATCGGCAGGTGCTTGCATGCCAGCCAGCTGGTCTTTACATGTGCTAGAGCACCAAAACCCCAAAGACCAGCTGGCTGGTTTGCCCATGCCTGGGGGTTTTGGTCACTGTTTGGGCTGTTTTCAGGCCATTTTCGGTCCAAAACTGGCCTGAAAACAGCCAAGAAATACCAAACAATTGCAGTATTTTGGGCCATTTTCTGTTGCCCATGAAAACCAACTTGCCAGCATGTATGTGAACCCCATAAACCAGAAGAGAAGATGGCAATGGCGCATATGCCCACAGAGAAGGCTCCACTCAACGAAGCAGTGGAAGTGATGTGCCGGTGCCTGGAGGCTGTTGGGGCCTGGATGGGTGTCAACAAACTCAACTCAACCCAGACAAGACGGAGTGGCTGTGGGTCCTGCCTCCCAAGGACAATTCCATCTGTCCGTCCATTACCCTGGGGGGAGAATCACTGACCCCCTCAGAGAGGGTTCGCAACTTGGGTGTCCTCCTCGATCCACGGCTCACTTTAGAGAAACATCTTTCAGCTGTGGCGAGGGGGCGTTTGCCCAGGTTCGCCTGGTGCACCAGTTGCGACCCTATTTGGACCGGGAGTCACTACTCACAGAATCAACTCATGCCCTTATCACCTCGAGGCTCGACTACTGTAACACTCTCTACATGGGGCTACCTTTGAAAAGTGTTCGGAAACTTCAGATCGTGCAGAATGCAGCTGCGAGAGCAATCATGGGCTTTCCTAAATATGCCCATGTTACTCCAACACTCTGCAGTCTGCATTGGTTGCCGATCAGTTTCCGATCACAATTCAAAGTGTTGGTTATGACCTATAAAGCCCTTCATGGCACCGGACCAGATTATCTCAGGGACCGCCTTCTGCTGCACGAATCCCAAGCGACCAGTTAGGTCCCACAGAGTGGGTCTTCTCCGGGTCCCGTCAACTAAAGAATGTCGCTTGGCGGGACCCAGGGGAAGAGCCTTCTCTGTGGCAGTCCGGCCCTCTGGAACCAACTCCCCCGAAAGATTAGAATTACCCCCCACCCTCCTTGCCTTTCGTAAGCTGCTTAAAACCCACCTCTGCCGTCAGGCATGGGGGAATTGAGACCCTCTTCCCCCTAGGCCTTTACAATTCTATGCATGGTATGTATGTATGTATGTTTGGGGTTTTTTATATTAATGGGCTTTTAATTATTTCTAACACTGCTTTATTGTTGCTGTTAGCCGCCCCGAGTCTCCGGAGAGGGGCGGCATACAAATCCAATAAATAGATAGGTAGGTAGATAGATAGATAGATAGATAGATAGATAGATAGATAGATAGATAGATAGACAGACAGACAGACAGACAGACAGACAGACAGACAGACAGACAGACAGACAGACAGACAGATAAATAAATATATGGGCACGCTGGCCTGGGGTTTTGGGTGATTGTGTGGGTTGTTTTCAGGCCATTTTCGGTCCAAAACTGGTGCAGAAACGGCCTGAAAACAGCCAAAAAACACCAAAAAATTGCAGTATTACGGGCCATTTTCTGTTGCCCATGAGAACCAACTTGCCAGCATGTATCTGCACCCCATAAACCAGAAGAGAAGGTGGCAATGGTGCATGTGCCCACAGGGAAGGCTCCGTATGCTGCCACCACAGGTTTGCATCAGAGTCTACGGAGAGGGGCGGCATACAAATCTAATAAATTATTATTATTATTATTATTATTATTATTATTATTATTATTATTATTATTATTATCACGGCCTTAGAGGAACATGAAGGGCGGACCACCATTTCAAATCGCAAAAGAGACATTTGGAGCCCTAAACTCTAAACGCATTACGTTGTCTTACAAGGACACGATACCGGCAGATGTAAGGCATTCCCCTCCCCGTTTTTTAGCAAGGCTGCGTGAAAGTCTCTAAATAATGTTTATGGCAATTATAGTAGCAGGACTGCCAGCCCCAAGTGCTGCAATTCCAGATGTGAAGGTCATTCTCGACATTTCATAAATAACCCAAACCACCTTCCCTTCTGCCTCCTCTTAATCTCCCCATAAAGAGGAGAAAGCTTGAAAATGTCACCTCTTATTTCCCCCCTCCATCCGTATTGCTTTCTTGTCTTGTCTCTATTTAGCCGTAGCTTCTTTTTAGAGAATGGAAGGAGAATCCAACAACATGTGAGAATAGAATAGAATAGAAGAGAAGAGAAGAGAAGAGAATTTGGAATGTAGAATAGAAGAGAAGAGAAGAGAAGAAAAGGTTCCTTTGAAGCCATCCAGAGTTAACTCAACCATTTTTTTTAAAAATTCCTAAATCAAGATGCATCTGTTTACATATCCATCCATCCATATCTATCTCCCTCCCTCCCTCCCTCCCTCCCTCCCTCCCTCCATTTATCTACTGCGTTTCCCTAACAATAAGGCTCTGTCTTATATTTTTTTGAACCCTGAAGTAAGCACTTGGTCTTATTACCATGTACTCAAAAGCCCGATTGGGCTTATTATCAGGGAATATCTTATTTTGGGGGAAATACCTATCATCTATTATCCATCCATCATCTATCTATGTATGTATCTATGTATCTATCTATCTATCTATCTATCCATCCATCCATCATCATTTCACTCTCACCCTCTCACTCACTCACTTTCTCTCCATCAATCCATATCTATCTCTGTCACCATCAGTCTCTCTCTTTCTATCTCCATCCATCCAACCTAATCTGTTTGCCCTGTCAATCTATAGTCCTCAAAAAAATAAATAAAGTAAGGGAACACTCAAATAACACACCCTAGATCTGAATGAATGAAAGAAATATTCTCATTGAATACTTTGTTCTGCACAACAGCAGGTGAAATGGATCAGTGTTGCTTCCTAAGTGGACAGTTTGATTTCACAGAAGTTTGATTTACTTGTAGTTATATTGTGTTAAGTTTCCCCTTTATTTATTTTTTTGAGCAGTGTAGTTTGTTTGCATCTGTCTGAACATCCATCTGTATCTGTCCGTCTGTCCATCTGTCCATCCATCCATCCATATCTATCTGTCTATCTATCTGTCTGTCTGTCTGTCTGTCTGTCTGTCTGTCTCTATCTGTCTCCATCTGTGTACTTCTCTGTCTGCTTGCCTATCTATCTATCATAGTTATTTGATAAACACCCCCAGCAAGTTACAGAAAAGTGTACGAGAAACAGGGGGGGACAGTAGGGAAAAATATTTGATGCTGTTGCAAGAAAAATATCCACCATTGCGTCTGCCAATGCCTTAAGCTGTAGAGGAGTTAAGCAACCTCGTCAAAGGAGCATTTAACAGTGGAGCGGAGGCCACAGCGAAGAAAACTAGCATGCAAAAAGTAGACAGAGCTACCCAATGCAGGAGGCAGGAGCTGGGGATTCCCCACTGAAAGGAGGGAGCTGAAATTAGTTGTTCGGGTTTTTTTTATTGCATCGCATGTCTATTTTAACCCGGGAGCTAAAGTTTTGGTGAGTCTCTTGATCAAAAAATCTTCCCTTTTCCATCTGAAAGTCCACTGCCACACCTGCTTATGCGCAGACTTGGAAATCAAACCACGTCCCCCCAACACTAAATTTAATAAATAAAATTTACGAAATTGCAGAGATGAACAAGATGACATTGGAAATACAAGAGACAATACTGAATTCTACCAAACATGGAGCAGATGGTATGATTGGGTTAAAATATATAGTCCCAGTGGGTATGGCTAGCTGATGAGGCCAAAATAAAGCCGAAATAGATCTATCCTAGTCTCCCTTAATTTTCAAATTCAGCAAAAAAAACCATGTGACACATACAGATAGAATTGTCGACTATCAATAAAATTAACTGCCTTGGAAATGGCCCTGGGTTGGGCCGAGCAGCAAATAAGGAGCTGTGATGTTCCTTCAATACACCAGGGTGATTCGACACAAAAATATGTAACCCTTCCCTGATGCAGAGCTGAAGGGATTGGATACTGTAGCCTAGAGGATAATTCTCTGCCTTACAAGGCAAAGGTTGCAGTTCAAGTCCCAGTGGGTATGTATGTATGTATGTATGTATGTATGTATGTATGTATGTATGTATGAAAATAAACCAACAAATAAATAAATAAATAAATAAACAAACAAATAAACAAACAAATAAATAAATAAATTTTAAAAAATATTGGATTTGTATGCCGCCCCTCTCCGTCGCCAGAAATTTCCAAATGCTACACGGGAAGAAACCCGAATATGCCAAGACCATCATATATATATAAACCCAATCATAAAGACTAAATATTTATAACACAGTCAAATCTCTCACAACTTGAAAGTAGACAGGGAAAGGGTGGGGGGGAAATGTAAGCAATCTTGTTACTCCTTTCGTTTACTAGATATACAAAATAAAACTGCTGTTTAGCAATAAATTTTGGACAATTTATGATTTAGGTACTATGAAATTAATAAAGATTAAGATTTAGGTAACCATATGTAACATAGCAATGTAGAATTGTAATATGTTTGTATATGTTGTGTTTTGTTTGTTTTGTGGTGTTGATGTATTTTTTCTTAATGTAAATAATCAATAAAGATAATTTAATAAAGATTATTTGTTAATTAATCGTTATGGTGTGATTGGATTGTCTGAATGAGTAATACATAGGGGGTTTTAGCAGTAGTTTTTTAATGTATTAGATTTGTTTTATACGCTTGGTTTCTATATCTATTCTGCGAGCCGCCCCGAGCTTTCGCTGAAGGGCGGCATACAAATCTAATATCAATCAATCAATATCAACTTTATTTGATTAGTCAATCGACCATATCAAAGCGAGAAAAAGGACCACATCGGTCGTCATAAAACCGTGACTGGTTAAAATACAATAAAATGGGCTAAAATAGAGGGAATTTGAATAAATAATAAGTTAAAATGCAGTATAATATGCTAAAATTGAGTAGTAAAACATGAGAATATAACTCATGCAAAGGATATTAAACAAATCTAAGATACTGATATAAAATATTCTTAAGTGAGTTCATCTCCTTTACAAATCTAATAAATAATAAGAATAATAATTTTTAAAAGAAAAAATTATAGAATGTGCAGAACTAGATATGATGACTAAACGTTTAAATAATCAAACTGAAACAGAATATTATAAAATATGGGATAAAGTACGTATATGATTGGTGGAATTTTAAAAATGGTATTAACAATTAATTATAATATAGAATGAAATAGTAAATAGTATTACTAATAACTTTTTTCCTTTTCCTTTTGTATAAGCATAGAATATTTTAAAATATAAAGAAATTTAATTAATAAGTTTAATATTAAAAATATAGAGTTAAATTTAACAAGAATGTAACTTACATGTGTGGCATTTCTGCTTTGATCTGACTACAGTTAGGATTTTTTTTATATTTTTGTATTAGTTAGACTTCTACGACAAGCGGAGCAATGGTAGCTCCTTAAATGTTTAGTGTTGTATGTCCTTGTTTGTCCTTTTGAAAATTCAATAAAAATATTTTTTAAAAAATAATAATAATTTTTAAAAGAAAAAGAAAGAAAGAAAGTCCACCTTGGGCAGAAACGGTGGCTTTAAGGAGGCAAAAACTGAGCGTTTTCACAGCGTGACTTCATGCCAGCTGCGGCTCCAGATTTATTGATCCTTCTCTTTCGGAGGCGTCCGAACTGGCAGCCAGATCAAGTCTCCCATAATTTAAGCCCCCCCCCTTTTTTTCCCTCCCTTGGCATCACCTCGCTTTCTTCACTGGGACGTGATCGTGAGAGTCAATGCCAATAAAGAGAGATTTAGCCCTCTCTGCTAAATCCCAGGCCTTCATCAAAGCTTCCAGCTCTCTAGGAATCCTGGGAGAGAAAACCGAGAGAGCCTTTTCTTTGCAAAGGAGTGATTTACCGGCCGGTGTGGAATGAGAAAGGGAGCACACAAAAAACACACACACACAGAGAGAGAGAGAGCAAACACACAAAGGATGTTTAGAAGCTGATAACCGACTCCCTGGCAATGCATTCTCTTGGTTGAATGTCAGCCTTGTTGAATATCATAGAAACATAGAAACATAGAAGTCTGACGGCAGAAAAAGACCTCATGGTCCATCTAGTCTGCCCTTATACTATTTCCTGTATTTTATCTTACAATATGTTGTGATTCAGCCTGAGGCTCCTCAGGGACCGGCTGCGTCTCTGCTGGATCCAGGCCCGGAGGAGGAGGACAGTGAACAGGAGGGGGAGGACCAGGCAGACGGGGGAGAGGAAAGTCAGGAAGAGGATGAGGGGGAGCAGCCTGAGAGCCCCGGGGTGGGGGGCCTCTCCCCAGCCAGTAGCCTGGCCTCATTGGATGAGGAAGCACAGGCTATAATTGACATGAGACAGCAACGTGCAGCTCAGAGACGGGACCAATTAGAAAGGTATTGGCATCACTGAATTGGCAACAGCTGGGTTTGGGTGTGGTTCTCCTCAGCAGGGTTTAAAAGGCAGGCCAGCCCTTTCAGCCATGTGGAGCGTTATCAACTGGAAGTTCTGTGACCCTGCTTTGCTTCTCGGCGTCTCTGATCTTGGCTTGTGGCCTAGAAGACTGGAAGACTTGGGGGAGGCATATGTTTGTTATCTCCAGCGTTGTTTTGGACAGCAAGAATGCTGTTTTACTTCATGGCCTTCGTGAAACATCTTTGAAGTTTCAGCGTGTTCCTGTTTGTAAGGACATTTTCTGTTACCTGTGTTTGCTTTGAATTCTATAAACTGCCTTTGATTTTTACCAGTGTGTCTGGCTTCTCTTTTTGGGTTGGTGTTTGCTTCTGGAGGGACCCAGACAGAACACAATGGATATATGTTTATCCCAGGCATGTTTAAATTCAGTTACTGTGGATTTACCAACCACGTCTGCTGGAAATTTGTTCCAAGGATCTACTACTCTTTCAGTAAAATAATATTTTTTCATGTTGCTTTTGATCTTTCCCCCAACTTACTTCAGATTGTGTCCCCTTGTTCTTGTGTTCACTTTCCTATTAAAAACACTTCCCTCCTGGACCTTATTTAACCCTTTAACATATTTAAATGTTTCGATCATGTCCCCCCTTTTCCTTCTGTCCCCCAGACTATACAGATTGAGCTCATGAAGTCTTTCCTGATACGTTTTATGCTTAAGACCTTCCACCATTCTTGTAGCCCGTCCTTGGACCCGTTCAATTTTGTCAATATCTTTTTGTAGGTGAGGTCTCCAGAACGGAACACAGTATTCCAAATGGGGTCTCACCAGCGCTCTATATAAGGGGATCACAATCTCTCTCTTCCTGCTTGTGATACCTCTAGCTATGCAGCCAAGCATCCTACTTGCTTCCTTTTGACTCATTGAGTCAAAAGGAAGCAGGCAGGAGCGACTTTAAGGTAAGAGGCCAATCCAAGGGGATCTTGCAATGCCTTCCCTTTCACACGTACAAGCCCCTCAAGGCAGGAAGGAGGCCCTCAATGTTGGCTTTAAAGCCTGGAAGATAATGCCTGGGTAATAAGCCTCCTCTTTCTCGGCTTCTGGTTAAATCCCAGAACTGCCAAGATTTCAAAGCATTTAAGGTGCCACCTGTTGAGGTGAAGTCTCGGGTTAATTTGGCATCACAAGCTCCTGTTGTGTTGTAAGAACAGCTTCCTGGCACGGATCAGGACCGTCCAGGTTTTTATAGGTGGTTTTTATTGTGTGGATGCTTTCAGCTGCCTGCTTTAAAAAAAAGAGCTGCAAGCCATCGTCCAAATGGATTTATTTTATGGATGGGATGGGATGGGATGGGATAGAATAGGGACCGCCTTCTGCCGCACGAATCCCAGCGACCAGTTAGGTCCCACAGAGTGGGCCTTCTCCGGGTCCTGTCAACTAAACAATGTCGCTTGGTGGGACCCAGGGGAAGAGCCTTCTCTGTGGCGGCCCCAGCCCTCTGGAACCAACTCCCCCCAGAGATTAGAATTGCTCCCACCCTTCTTGCCTTTCGTAAGCTTCTTAAAACCCACCTCTGTCGCCAGGCATGGGGGAACTGAGATACTCTTTCCCCCTAGGCCTTTACAATTTTATGCATGGTATGTCTGTATGTATGTTTGGTTTTACAATAAGGGTTTTTAACTGTTTTAATATTGGATTGTCATATGCTGTTTTACTACTGTTGTTAGCCGCCCCGAGTCTACGGAGAGGGGAGGCATACAAATCCAATAAAATAAAATCGAATCGAATAGAATAGAATAGAATTCTTTACTGGCCAAGTGTGATTGGACACACAAAGAATATGTCTTTGATGCCTATGCTTCCCAGGGTACATAAGGAGAATAAAATACAATATCAAGAATGAAAAGATACAACATTTACTGACAGTCATACTTACTAATAAACTATCAAAACATACTGGGGGAAAATGAAAACAATATGTACATTGAAAGATATAAGCAACATGGTTATAACCATAAGTGGGAAGAGACCGACACTAGTAAGGACGTTACATTATAAATTGGTATCAACGCTTCGTGCCACCTTGATTCTCTCCCTCTGTTAATGCAGCCTTGAACCCTGTTGGCTTTTTTGGGCAGCTGCTGCACACGGCTGGCTCACATTTAAATGGTTGTCCACTTGCGCTCCAAGATCCCTCTCACAGCTACTACTATTGAGCCAGGTACCAAATATACCAGTGATGGTGAACCTTTTTCGGTTCATGTGCCAAAAGGGAGAGAGGGGTGTGTGTGCATGCCCACACCCATAATTCCATGCGGGGTGCGTGTGCATGCGCATGTGACCCCCCTCCATGATCCCATAATTCCATGCAGGGTGCGTGTGCATGCACATGTGACCCCCGAGTCTACGGAGAGGGGCGGCATACAAATCTAAATAATAAATAATAAATAAATAAATGATGGCACGCCCCTTTTTCACTCTCCCCAGGCTTCAGGGCCTTTCTAGGAGCCTGGGGAGGCTGAAAACAGGCTGTTTCCTGACTCCCAACAGGCCCAGAAAGCCCTACAATCATCTGCCCTGTGTTCGCAAGCACACTGGACCTGAACTTACGTGCCCCCCGATATGGTATGTGCCATAGGTTTGCCATCCCAGACATCTGCTATATCCTGTGCATTTTGTTTTCCTTGCCTAAATGGAGAACCCTACTGACCTTCAGACAAGCAAAGTCAACAAGGAAGCTAACTAGCAACAGCAATAGCATTGAGACTTATATACCGCTTCATAGTGCTTTTACACCCCTCTCTAAGCGGTTGACAGAATCAACCTCTTGCCCTCCAAATCTTGGTCCCCATTTGACCCACCTCAGAAGGATGGAAGGCTGAGTCAACCTTGAGCCGGTGGTGAGATTTGAACTGCTGAACTACAGCTAGCAGTTAACTGAAGTAACCTGCAGTGCTGCACTCTAACCATTGCACCACCCCAGCTCTTTTCCTTCCTTCCTTCCTTCCTTCCTTCCTTTCTTCCTTCCTTCCTTCCTCCCCTTCTGTGTCTCTTTGTCTCTCTCTTCCTTCCTTCCTCCCCTTCTGTGTCTCTTTGTCTCTCTCTCTCCCTTCCTTCCTTCCTTTCTTCCCTCCTTCCTCCCCTTCTGAGTCTCTTTGTCTATCTCTTCCTGCCTTCCTTCCTCCCCTTCTGTGTCTTTTTGTCTCTCTCTCTCTCTTCCTTCCTTCTTTCCTTCCTTCCTTGCAATAGCAATAGCACGTAGAGTTATCTACTGCTTCATAGTGCTTTTACAGCCATCTCTAAGCGGTTGACAGAATCAGCCTCTTGCCCCCCAGAATCTGGGTCCTCATTTTACCCACCTTGGAAGGATGGAAGACTTGAGCCGGTGGTGAGATTTGAACTGCTGAACTACAGCTAGCAGTTAGCTGAAGTAGCGTGCACGCTAACCACTGCACTCTAACCACCGCACCACCCTGGCTCTTCACCTAATAACTGTGCTACTCACTGAACAATGCAGTGATTCGCTGAAACAATTGTGGCAAGAAAGGTCATAGAATGGGGCAAAACTCACTTAACCAATTTATTTCTGAGCCATGGAAATTTGGGGCTCTATTTTTGTTGTACGTAGAGAACTACCTGTTGAGCCAGAACGGAAAAGTAAATGGAATCACACAAAATTAGGTTGTCTAAGAAAGAACCATGATATTACAGGACTGGAGGAACACCTGGGTGAAGATGGGAGGTGTTTGGGCACACAATTTCCACTTCTCAGTATATTGAGTTTCAACGGCGACTGCAGACATCAATTTGCACAAAAGAAACTGAATAGAAAGTCGCTTTCATGGGCTATACAACAGGTTCTCGGATCGTTTGTTGCAGAAACAAGTTAAATCCCACACTAGCATACAGATGGAGGCTTGTATGAGAACCGACAGCTTTCAAAACCTGGTATAATGTAATGAAACCACTTCTGTCCTACCCCAGGTGTAGAGGTTGACTCAGCCTTCCATCCTTTCAGGATTAGTAAAATGAGGAGCCAGATTGTTGGAGCAATAGGCTGGCTCTGTAAAAAAATTGTAGGGTCCTTGGTGGTTTCTGAGTTTGATCATTTGCTTGCAGACATTTCATTAACCCAACTAAGTAACATCATGAGTGCTACTGATGTGATGTAGTTTGTTATCCAGCACTGATAATGTTACCTAGTTTGGGTAATGAAACATCTCAAGATAACCACCAAGCTCAGAGAGCATCAAGGACCCCACAGTTATTTCTTCTTCTTCTTCTTCTTCTTCTTCTTCTTCTTCTTCTTCTTCTTCTTCTTCTTCTTCTTCTTCTTCCTCTTCTTCTTCTTCTTCTTCCTCCTCCTCCTCCTCTTCTTCCTCCTCCTCCTCCTCCTTGTTGTGGTTAGCTCTGGCCCAGCTCCTGCCACAAGGACTATGGATGTGGGGGAGACATCCACATGCTGTAGGCCTGTTTTGCCCCTGGTGGAATCTGATGATGAAGGCTCCTCTGACCAAGAAGACATGAGTGACAGGGAGGAGGAGAGTGGGGCAGACAGCTCAGAAGGAGATCAATTATCTAGCTCCTCCTTGGATTCAGAACAAGAGTTAATGATACAGCCACGCATGCGGAGAGCGATGCATAGGCAACAACAACTGAGAGATTATTATCAAAGAAAATGAGGCCACTTGTGGTTGGGTGGGGCTGTGGTCATTAGTGAGGCTGCTATAAATAGCAGCCTGTGGGTTTGGCCATTGTGGAGGATTATCTGATCGTTGTGTTTCGTGACTGCATTACTGACTGTGACCTTTTGTGTGCTGATTTTTCCCGCTTTGAAATTAAACCAGGGCAAAGTGTGTTTCACTTTGTGAAAGAAGAAGGACTGTGAATTGCCTCACAGCTGCAAAATAAGTATCACAGAACTGATAAGGGCCTTGTACAAATTACCAGTTTGTTTGGAGATGAGTGCTCTTTGCTATACCAAAAGAGGGCTTGGTTTAAGTGAATTTTCATTATAAAGAACATTGTTTTGAATTTTCAAACGTGTGTGTGTCTGAAATTTGTACCTGTGAATTTTTGGGAGGAGTGTAACAGAGAGCCCGACAGAACACTCCTCCTCGCCCTCTTCCCCCAACCCCACTCCCTTCTAGCACCAATAATGTTACCTAGTTTGGGTAATGAAACATTTGCAAGCAAACGTCCAAATTCAGAGAGCGCCAGAAACTGAAAATTATACTGCGGTGAAAAGCCCAGGGATTTTAGTACTGGCTTTTCACCAGTAGCACCAAGATGGTTTATCTAAATAAATGTGTTCTTTGTAGAAAAGCAATGCCTCGGAGTTTCATTTGGAATGGATGCATTATTTGAAGCCTGGCGCCAAGCTCAGAGAGCACCAAGGACCCCACAATACTACTACTACTACTGCTACTACAACCCCACTCCTTCTAGCAACAATGATGTTACCCAGTTTAGGTAATGAAACGTTTGCAAGAAAACCACCAAGCTCAGAGATCACCAAGGACTCCATAGTCCTTCTCCTTTTCTTCTTCCTTCTCCTCCTCCTCCTCCTCCCCCACTTCTAGCACTGATGATGTAACTTAGCTTGGGTAAAAAAATATCTCCAAAAAACCCACCAAGCTCAGAGAGCACCAAGGACCCTTCATTTCAACCCTGAGCTACAACAGTTCCCCATTGTCGGAATCTGACTTTCAAGACCTTCCTTAAGATGTTCGTGTCCCAGATGGAGACGTAGCTCAATCCTGGTTGCCCCCCTTTTCTCCAAGTTGCATAGTTTTTTCCCCCAGACCACTTTCTGCGACATCACCCAGATGTCTCCGGGGTGCAATTAGAGTTTGTTAACATCTCGGTAAGGTTTTTAATTCAATTGTTCCAGGCAGTCTGAAAACAAGGAAGAGCGACTTATTCCGAAGCTCAAACGTTCTCCGCTAGGGATGAATGAAATTGCTTGGAGCATAATGAGAGGCAGGCAGGATGCAGGGTTAACCGTGATAAATGAGATGCTGTTCATTAACTGGACTACTTTTTCTTTTTAAGAAAAAAAGGCCAGCTAGCTGTGTTAAGTCCATAAAAACCAATCAAACATTCCTCTAATTCAGGGGTGTCAAAATCAAGGCCTGTGGGCTGGATCCAAGGGCTTAGATCTGGTCTGCAGGCCCACCCTGGAAACAGCGACATAGCAGTGCCTCTGCTAGCAAAAACGGAGATCAGGAGGGCCGCGTGCCAGGGCTCCATTTTTGGCTGCGATGGCCTCCTGCCAGCAAAAATGGAGTTCGGGGGGAGAGGGCACACACAGCCTCCCCAAATTTTGTTTTTGCTGGCAGGGGGGTTGCAGGAGGCCATTTCAGGTGAAAAGGGAACCTGAGTGGGTTATGCATGGCCTCTCCAAGCTCAGTTTTTGCTGGCAGGAGGCTGCTGCAGCCAAAAACAGAACCTCGGTGAGTGACTTGCATAGCCTTTCCAAGCTCAGTTTTTGTTGGCAGGGGGCTACAGGAAGCTGCCATAGCCGAAAATGAGGTCTCAGTGAGTGACGTGCCCATCCTCTACAAGCTCAGTTTTTGCTGGCAGGGGGCTGCAGGAGGCTGCCACAGCTGAAAATGAGGCTTCAGTGAGTGAAATGCCCATCCTGTACAAGCTCAGTTTTTGCTGGCAGGGGGCTACAGGAGGCTGCCATAGCCGAAAATGAGGTCTCAGTGAGTGAAGTGCCCATCCTGTACAAGCTCAGTTTTTGCTGGCAGGGGGCTGCAGGAGGCTGCCATAGCCAAAAATGAGGTCTCAGTGAGTGACGTGCCCGGCCTCTACAAGCTCAGTTTTTGCTGGCAGGGGGCTACAGGAGGCTGCCACAGCCGAAAATGAGGCTTCAGTGAGTGAAGTGCCCATCCTGTACAAGCTCAGTTTTTGCTGGCAGGGGGCTGCAGGATGCTGCCATAGTCGAAAATGAGACCTCTGTGAGTGACTTGCATGGACTCTGCAAACTCAGTTTTTGCTGGCAGGGGGCTGCAGGAGGCTGCCACAGCCAAAAATGAGGTCTCAGTGAGTGACTTGCATGGACTCTACAAGCTCAGTTTTTGCTGGCAGGGGGCTGCAGGAGGCTGCCATAGCCAAAAATGAGGCCTCTGTGAGTGACTAGCATGGACTCTACAAGCTCAGTTTTTGCTGGCAGGGGGCTGCAGGAGGCTGCCACAGCTGAAAATGAGGCCTCGGTGAGTGAAGTGCCCGGCCTCCACAAGCTCAGTTTTTGCTGGCGAGAGGTTAAAGAAGGCTGTCGAAACCGAAAACAAAGCCTTGGTAAGTAATGTGCATGGCCTCTCCGAATTTAGTTTTTGCTGGCAGGGGGCTGCAGGAGGCTGCCACAGCCGAAAATGGAGCAAGTGATGTGCAGCTGGCTGTGCCTCCCTGGCCATACCTCCGTCTCCCCCACCGGGCACCCAAGGTCAAACACAACCCTGATGTGTATCTCAATGAAATCAAGTTTGACATCCCTGCTCTAATGGGTGAAGTCCAGAAACCAAAATAGATCTCACACAGAAGTGGGATTTACACAAATATGTAAAACACTCCAGCGTGGGCAAAGTAGAACATTAACACCCAAGCAAGTGAATTAAAAGATTGTCGATATATAAGTACCATGAAAGGAAAAGATACCAGAAATGTGAAAGGAAAAAGAGAGGAAGAAAAGAGACCGAGAAAAATGAGATAAAAGACAAGAAGGAAAAGAAAATAGAAGAACAAGAAAACATGAAAAGCATTGTGAAGATATAGCTTCGCATTTTCCTCTTGGCAGCTTTACATATAATTATAACCAAACCTCTCCCTCTCTCCAAGATTGGATGTGACACCACTGTCAAACTATTCACTAAGGCTGCATTACTACTACTATTAATCTTCTCATCGTTCCTATCACCCATCTCCTCCCACTTATGACTGTATGACTGTAACTTTGTGGCTTGTATCCTTACGATTTATATTAATATTGATTGTTTCCTGATTGCTTATTTGTATCCTTTGTCAATCATTAAGTGTTGCACTTCATGATTCTTGACAAATGTATCTTCTTTTATGTACACTGAGAGCATGTGCACCAAAGACAAATTCCTTGTGTGTCCAATCACTTTGCAAATAAAAAAGTGTTCTGTTCTATCCTATCCTATTCTTCATTCCAATATTCTATTCTATTCTATTCTACTCTACTCTATTCTTCATTCCAATATTCTATTATATTCTCCTCTATTCTATTCTACATGACACTACACAACTCTAATCTTCATTCCAATATTCTATTCTATTCTATTCTGTCCTCTTCTCTTCTCTCCTCTCTTCTCTTCTCTTCCCTTCCGCTCTGCTCCGTTCCACTCCACTGTATTCTATTCTATTCATTATACTGTAACTTATAGCCACCCTGAGTTTTCGGAAAAGGGCGGCATGCAAATATAATAATAATAATAATAATAATAATAATAATAATAATAACAACAACAACAATAGTAATAGTAATAATAATAGTAATAATAATAATAATAGTTGTTGTTGTTATTATTATTATTAGAATAGAATAGAATAGAATAGAATAGAATTTTTATTGGCCAAGTGTGATTGGACACACAAGGAATTTGTCTTGGTGCATATGCTCTCAGCGTACATAAAATAAAATATAAATTTGTCAAGAATCATGTGGTACAACACTTAATGATTGTCATAGGGGTCAAATAAGCAATGAAGAAGCAATATTAATAAAAAATCTTAGGATATAAGCAACAAGTTACAGTCATACAGTCAACATGGGAGGAAATGAGTGATAGGAATGATGAGAAAAACTAGTAGAATAGAAGTGCAGATTTAGTAGAAAGTCTGACAGTGTTGAGGGAATTATTTGTTTAGTAGAGTGATGGCGTTCGGGGGGAAAAACTGTTCTTGTGTCTAGTTGTCTTGGTGTGCAGTGCTCTGTAGCGACGTTTTGAGGGTAGGAGTTGAAACAATTTGTGTCCAGGATGTGAGGGGTTGTTGTTGTTGTTGTTGTTATTATTATTATTATTTCTTTTTTCTGTAACCATTCTAACCATCAAAATCGTAAGTCACAAAATCACCTTTTTTACATTGAAGGGGAAAAAAATCCCCCTGAGGAATTTACAGTCATTGTTGAATTCCGTAGTGACCTTTCCTTTAATCAAATGAGTCAGTTTTCACCAGGAGAGAAAAAAAATGTTCATATCAATGTTAACTGTCATTCTGAGAGGTTAATGAACATAAAGCTGCTCTTGATGAAAAGCTAAGCATGGACTTGATGCACTTGTTCCAAGGTAAGTGATTTTGTATTACGGTTAGTCCCAAAGGTGCTTTTCTTCTCCCCCAAGAGGCACCTGGATTTTCAGATTTTTTTTCCTTGAAGGCGTTTCGCTTCTCATCCCAGAAGCTTCTTCAGCTCTGAAGACGCTTCTTGGATGGAGAAGCGAATGGAAGAAGCTTCTGGGATAAAAAGCGTCTTCAAAGAAAAACCAGAAAGTCCAGATGCCTCATGGGGGAGGGGGAAACACCTTTGGGACAACTATTTATTATTATTATTATTTATTGGATTTGTATGCCGCCCCTCTCCGCAGACTCGGGGCGGCTAACAACAGTGATAAAAAACAGCATGTAACAATCCAATTCATAAAACAACTAAAAACCCTTATTATAAAAACCAAACATACATACAAACATACCATGCATAACTTGTAATGGCCTAGGGGGAAGGAATATCTTAACTCTCCCATGCCTGGCAATAAAGGTGGGTCTTGAGTAATTTACAAAAGACAAGGAGGGTGGGGGCCGTTCTAATCTCTGGGGGGAGTTGATTCCGGAGGGTCGGGGCCGCCACAGAGAAGGCTCTTCCCCTGGGGCCCGCCAAACGACATTGTTTGGTCGACGGGACCCGGAGAAGGCCAACTCTGTGGGACCTTATCGGCCGCTGGGATTCTTGGATGGACTGTGACTTGGATGGCTGAGAATCTCTAAAGACTTGTGGTGCAATACTTACAACTTATTTATTTATTTACAGTGGTACCTCTACCTACAAACGCCTCTACTTAAGAACTTTTCCAGATAAGAACCGGGTGTTCAAGATTTTTTTTGCCTCTTCTTAAGAACCATTTTCTATTTAAGAACCCAGGAAATTTGAGAGCAGCACAAAGACCCGGACAGTATCCTGCCATTCTCTCTGTGTTTCTCTCTCTGGCGCAGTGTATGGGAGGCAGCCTCACGCCGGGTGTATGGGAGGCATGTGCTCCTCCTCACTGCCTCAATCCCTCTTTTTTTTTTAAGCCTTACAGTTTTGGATTTTTTTTATTCCCCTCACATCGCCTTCTTTCTTTGGCAGTGACTGTCCTCCTTTTCCTCCTCCTCGTCCCACCCAAATTCCAAGCTTTTATTAATTTATTTATTTATTAATCAGATTTGTATGCCACCCCTCTCTGCAGACTCGGGGCGGCTCACAGCAATAATAATAAAATGTAAACAAATCTAATATTTAAGTTAATTTAAAACCCCAATTTAGAAACCAATCATACATACTAGAATGCCATGCATAAATTTTATAAGCCTAGGGGGAGGGAAAGTATCAATTCCCCCAATCTAATCTTTCGGGGGAGTTGGTTCCAAAGGGTCGAGACCGCCACAGAGAAGGCTCTTTCCCTGGGTCCCATCAAATGACATTGTTTAGTTGACGGGACCCGGAGAAGGCCAACTCTGTGGGACCTAACTGGTCACTGGGATTCATGCGGCAGAAGGTGGTCCCGGAGATCTTCTGGTCCAGTGCCATGAAGGGCTTTATAGGTCATAACCAACACTTTGAATTGTGACCGGAAACTGATCGGCAACCAATGCAGACTGCGGAGTGTTGGTGTAACATGGGCATATTTAGGAAAGCCCATGATTGCCCTCGCAGCTGCATTCTGCGCGATCTGAAGTTTCCGAACACTTTTCAAAGGTAGCCCCATGTAGACAGCGTTACAGTAGTCGAGCCTCGAGGTGATGAGGGCATGAGTGACTGTGAGCAGTGACTCCCGGTCCAAACAGGGCCGCAACTGGTGCACCAGGCGAACCTGGGCAAACGCCCTCCTCGCCACAGCTGAAAGATGGTTCTCTAATGTGAGCTGTGGATCGAGGAGGACATTTCTTTCTTATTTCTTATTTCTTTCCTAATGGGTTTGCACGCATTATTTGCTTTTACATTGATTCCTATGGGAAAAATTGCTTCTACTTACAATCATTTCTACTTAAGAACCTGGTCACGGAACAAATTAAATTCTTAAGTAGAGGTACCACTGTATTTAAGTTGGAAGGGACCTTTTAGATCAGTGATGATGAACCTTTTTTCCCTCGGGTGCCGAAAGCATTGGCGCACACACTATCGCGCCTGCGTGAGTGCCCAAAAATTGCTTCCCCTGCCACCCCGGAGGCCCTCTGTAGGCCAGAAGCAGCCTGTTTTCCAACTTCTGGTGGGCCCAGTAGGTCCATTTTTCACCCTCTCCAGGCTCCAGAGGCTCCAGAGGCCTGGGGAGAGCAAAAATACCCTCCCCCCCATTCTCCTGGAGGCCCTCCGGAAGCCAAAAATGTCCTCCACCCAAGCTGAAAATCAGATGGCCGGTGCGCACACATGTGCTGGAGCTGAGCTAGGGCAACGGCTCACATGCCAGCAGATAAGGCTCTGCGTGCCACCTGTGGCACCCGTGCCAGAGGTTCGCCATCACTGTTTTAAGTCATCTAGTCCAACCCCCTTTTCAAGCACTAAACTATTCGTTTAGCGACCGTTCCAAGTTACAAATGAGCTGAAAAAAAGGGACTTGCGACTTGTGTTCAGAAACTTCAGATCATGCAGAATGCAGCTGCATGAGCTATCATGGGCCCCCCAGGTATGCCCGTCAACACTCCGCCGCTTGCACTGGCTGCCAATCAGTTTCCGGTCACAATTCAAAGTGTTGGTAATGACCTATAAAGCCCTACATGGCATTGGACCAGAATATCTCCAGGACCGCCTTCTGCCGCACGAATCCCAGTGGGTCCCGTCAACTAAACAATGTCATCTGGCGGGACCTAGGGGAAGAGCCTTCTCTGTGGCGGCCCCGGCCCTCTGGAATCAACTCCCCCATGAGATTCGAATTGCCCCCACCCTCCTTGCCTTCCGTAAGATGTTGAAGACCCATTTATGTCACCAGGTATGGGGGGATCACTTTTCCTGATTCAACATATGAGATTGGTGTGATTGTTTTAGAATTGCTAGTTTTAAATAATAATGGTTTTTTTTAATATGGGATTTGTATTCTATTGTATTTATTGTTGTTGTGAGCCGCTCCGAGTCCTCGGAGAGGGGCGGAATACAAATCTAATAAATTATTATTATTATTATTAATTATTATTTTTCAAACTTATGACTGTTTCAGCATCCCCGTGATCAAAATTCAGACGCTTGGCAATTGACTCATATTTATGACGGTTGCAGTGTCTCGTGAGGATTGGAAAAACCTTGATTTATAAGCCTTCTTCTCACCCCTAAGACACCCCCCCTGATGCCGTTCTATACATTTTTCCTCCTGGACTTGAAAGCAGGAGTCCCCTAATGCCCTTAAAAGGAAGGCATTAAAGAGTGGCAGCCACAGGAAGAATTCAGGGTTTGAAAAGGGGGAGGATTAATTGAGTCTCGTGTGCCCACCACGGAGGGAGCAGGAAGCAAATTAGACATCTGTCTTCTCTTCCACGCCTGACAGTCCTTTCAGGGGGAAAAAACAGGAGATCTAATGCTCCATCCTTCTTAGCAGGACCCTGACAAATAAAACAGCCATGGGAAAATGAAGAGTCCCACACTATTCACACAATAATCCCCCTTCCGGTGTGGGCAGTTCTCTTTCTCTTTCTCTGTCTCTCTTTCTCTTTCTTTCTCTTTCTCTCATTCTCTCTCTCTATCATTCTCTCATTCACTTTCTCTCTCTCTCTAATTCTCTCTCTCTCATTCTCTCATTCTCTCTCATTTTCTTTCTTTCTCTCATTCTCTTTGTCTCTTTCTCTCTCGTTCTCTCTCTCATTCACTCATTCTCTCTCTCATTCTCTCTCTTTCTCTCTCATTCTCTTTCTCTCTCATTCTCTCTTTCCCCCCCTCTCTCTCTCTCATTCTCTCTCTCTCACTCTCTCTCTCATTCACTCATTTTCTCTCTCTCATTCTCTCTCTTTCTCTCATTCTCTCTCTCATTCTCTCATTTTCTTATTCTCTCTCTCATTTTCTCTCTTTCTCATTCTCTCTTTCTCTCATTCTCTCTTTCTCTCTCATTCTCTTTCTCTCATTCTCTCTCTCTCTCTCATTCACTCATTCTCTCTCTCTCATTCTCTCTTATTTTATCATTTTCTCTCTCTCATCTTTCTCTCTGTGTCATTCTCTCTCTCTCATTCTCTCTCTTTCTCTCTCTCATTTTCTCTCTCTCTCTTTCGCTCACTCTCTCTCTCTCTCTCTTTTTGCCAATCCATAGATGCTGACTTCTGAACAGAAGAGGGGGGTTGCTCCTGGTTCGGCCCGTCCAAACCCAAAGTGCCATGAACTGTTAGCAAAGGGTTCTAAAATCCACAACTGCTTCTGAATATTTGTTCTGTTTTCTTCCTCCCGCAGAAGGAAAATAAAATAAGCAAAGAATAAGATTTTCTCTTCTGTAAATTCAGCTCAGCTGGTCCCCACAGCAAGAGAACCACCACACAAGTTTGGGGATTCAAAGTAGCTTTGAAAGCACGGAGAGGTGTGTTCGAATTCTGGCCACATCTTACAGGTGTTCCTTCTGGCAGAAGAACCAAGAAAGCAAGTCGCTTGCTAAAATGCAAAATCCTCCAATTGAATATGCTTTTTCGAAATATATTTGTAGTCCAACGGCAGGAAGCTTGCTTAACATTCTCCAAAAAAAAAAAAAAAACCCCACAACCCACTCCAAACGGGCTATTTATTGCTTTTATTTTCCAAGGGACATAATGCGGCATCCTTATCAGTGGAACGAGGCGAAAGAGATTTGAACAAGGGTGAGGATTACCTTGTCTTCCTGCCCCCCATGGCAATATTTCCATGCTCATACATATCTAAGAGGCCACCTTTGATCCTCTTTGGAAAGCTGACATACATTCCAAATGCAAAGAAAGCAACTGCATTGAATTGATGCAACCCACAATTCAAAAATAATAATAATAATAATAATAAAACTCTCATTCTATCTTGTCTGCCAAGATAATTTTTTTGAGGAGATTATATATATATATGTTTGCATATGTGTGTGAGAGTGTGTGTTTATATACACACACACATATACACACATACATATATCCATACATACAGACATACATATATCCATACATACAGACATATATATACACATACCTTCCTTTTCATTATCAGCAAAATGTTACACACACACAAACACACACCATATATATATGATGAAGGTGATGAAGGCAAATAAGCCCGAAATAGATCTATAGTAGTCTCCCTTCCTTTTCATCATCAGCAAAATATGTTACATACACACACATATATAAATCTATCCTAGTCTCCCTTAATTTTCAAATTCAGCCAAAACATGTGACATATATATATAATTCTCTGCCTTGCAAAGCAAAGGTTGCAGGTTCAAGTCCCGGTGGGTATGGCTAGCTGATGAGGCCAAAATAAGGCCGAAATAGATCTATCCTAGTCTCCATTAATTTTCAAATTCAGCAAAAAAAAAACATGTGACATATATATAATCTACGAAAACACACACACACACACACACACACACATATATATACACACACACATACATATATATACATATACACACAGAGACATATTTATACATGTATATCTACACACAGAGAGAGTGTAATACTAACTCAGTTTCAAAATTATCAGCATGTAACTTTCTCCCCTCCTTCGCCTTTGGGATTTTATTCCTTTCAAATGCACAAAATTAAGGTTGAAACCTCAAATCAACAATTCCAGCCAGCCCGATATGTATTATCCAGACAAATTTTGCCGAGTTTCTGAAATTATAATTTGGAGTTTCTTCAAGAGATGGAGTTAATACAAGTTATTGCCATGAGCAAAAGTTGGCGGCTGACAAGTGCTTTATTCTCTAAGCACTTATTTGAACAATTGCAGGGCGAGGCCAAGGGAAGAGGGAACAAAATCTATTTTATACAAGTGCCCAATCCAAGTGTAAAAGTAATGCAGATTTTTACGTATCTTTTTTTTTTTTTAAAAAAGAAGGCATTCATTCATTCACCTGCTCCAAAGATAACTTGGCAATGACTTCCATCAACAACTGTTGTTGTTGTTGTTGTTTTTTTAACCTGTTCTTTTCAATAGATGCAACAACCCAAACACCACAGAGAGGGAAAAATTCACTTGGGGGAGATTCTTACTTTCAAACAACCGAGGAGGAAAAAACAAGATCACCCTAAATTAAACGGGCAATCCTAAAAGGTCCAAGGAAAAAAGACACAAGCTGCTTGCTTCTCCCAATTTTTCAACTGTTAACACAAACACACAAACCAGAGGGGTGGGAGGGAAACCCACACCAAGGAGGCAATAAAATCTCTCCCATCTTCCCAGGAAAGTGCTCAGTAAGCCGTTAAGAATCCCCATCTCCACCCCTCCGGAAAGGAGGTGGGAAATTATTTCCTTCTCTGTTCTCCCTCCCTTTATTTTCTTTCCAACTTCCCCTCCTCCCTTGCCGGCATTTCATTCACCCACTCTTCCTCATTCAACCTTTCCCGCCCTCGCACACCCTCCATCACCCGACTGGGCATTAAAAGAAAAGAAAAAATCCATGCCAGGCATTCCCCAAAAAACATAAATAAATAGAAGAATCGAACTATTCAAAAGTCGGGGTACCACCGCCAGTCCACTAACCTGTTGGAGTTCGGCAGGCATGGATGCAATCCGGGCAGTGGGTGGGTTAGTATCCTTCGGTGGGTGGTGGTGGGGTTTTTTTTTGCAATAAATAAATAAATAAGCCCTCCGCCCACCTCCCCCTCCTTAAAGTCCTCCCCCCTCCCTTCTCCCCAATGAATTCAGTTTGCAGGCAGGGTCTTAGGGGGAGAAGTGTTGGGGGAAGAGAGGAAGGAGAGGAGGGGGAGAGGGTGAGGGTCGGGCCCCCGGGAAGCCCAGCGCTTTGACAATCTCAGCTTCTCACTGCCTGCCGTCCCTGTGTTTGCAGTGGGAGAGGGAGGGAGGGAAGGAGGGAGGACCAATCGGAGGAGGAAGAGAAGGCAGAAGGGGAGGAGGAGGAGAGGAGGAGGAGGAGGAGGAGAGTGGGGGTCCTTTTCTTCGGCTGCCCCTGCCTTGCTTCGTGCCAGAGGAGGGGGCCCGTTGTGTGATCGTTGCAGGCCAGGGGGGGCCTGGCCTTCCGGAGGGTCCGGGGAGGAGGAGGAGGATATGAGGATTGAGTAAAGTGGGAGCAGCCCCAAACTGACAGGCAGGTGCAGCTGGTGGCTTGGGAACCAGCCTCCAGGCAACACCAGCCAGCCAGAGGTAACTGTGGCACTCTCGGTAGGACACTGAAAGGAGCCCAGATCTTCTCTTCTCTCCTCTCCTCTCTCCTCTCATCTCTCTTCTCCTCTAATCTCTCTTCTCTTCTCTTCTCTTCTCTCCTCTAATCTCTCTTCTATTCTCTCCTCTCCTCAATCTCTCTTCTCTTCTCTCCTCTAATCTCTCCTCTTCTCTCCTCTCCTCCAATCTCTCCTCTCCCCTCCTCTGATCTCTCTTCCCTTCTCTTCTCTCCTCTAATCTCTCTCCTCTCCTCTCCTCTAATCTCTCTTCTCTTCTTTTCTCTCCTCTCCTCTAATCTCTCTTCCCTTCTCTCCTCTCTTCTCTTCTCTCCTCTAATTTCTCTCCTCTCCTCTCCTCTAATCTCTCTTCTCTTCTCTCCTCTCCTCTAATCTCTCTTCCCTTCTCTTCTCTCCTCTAATTTCTCTTCTCTCCTCTCCTTTAATCTCTCTTCTCTTCTCTTCTCTCCTCTCTTCTCTCCTCTAATCTTTCTTCCCTTCTCTCCTCTCTTCTCTTCTCTCCTCTAATCTCTCTTCCCTTCTCTTCTCTCCTCTCTTCCCTTCTCTCCTCTCTTCTCTCCTCTAATCCCCTTCTCTCCTCTCTTCTCTCCTCTCCTCTAATCTCTCTTCTCTTCTTTTCTCTTCTCTCCTCTCCTCTAATCTCTCTTCTCTTCTCTCCTCTCCTCCACTCTCTCTCTCCCCATTCTGGTTTTCTGAGAGGAACGCCCCGTAGGACTGGCAGAGGATGGGAATGGAGAGGTTGCAGTCCAAGTTCTTAAATAGAGGCGTTCTTAAGTAGAGGTACCACTGTACTAATATTAATAGTAACCAAAATACCCAAGAGAAAAAATGTGTGGCGCGCATGCAATAGTGGCGCATATGCAATGGTGGCACATGTGCAACAGTAATGCATGTGTGCGCTTCCGAGCCGATAGGGAAAGTACCGGTAAGTAGATTTCGCCACTGTCTGGATGTATTAAGTTCTCTGTTTCCTGGATTCCATAATGCACTGGGATCGCTTCCAGAAAATTGGATTCAGGCCCTTAGCCGGTTACTTCTTCGGATGTAATCTATTAGATGCTTTCGCTTAACTCCAAAAGCCGCGCCTGCTTAAATGATTTTATGAAGCTTTTAATTACTGTTAGTGCAAGTTCTTATAACAATTGCAAGGACCGATGCTTTAGGAAGGGGAGCCTGTCTCCGATTCAACAATGCAAGCCTGCTACGAAACCACAGAGAGGGGAGGAGGGGAGGAGGATACGGGAGAGGAGAGGGACTGTTTATTTTGTATTTTGTAATTAAAAAATAAAAATCAAATTATGTTTTAAAATTTAAATTAAACATGTTGTAAGCTGCCCTGAGTCTATGGAGAAGGACGGCATTTTTTAAAAATCGAACAAATAAATAAATAATAAATAAATTTTAAAAATTCAGATACTTGGCCACTGACTACAGAGGAGAATCAGAACTGCAGAAAAAACAATTGCCTTCCATGGAGGACCTGTATACTGCACGAGTCAAAAAGAGGGCAGAGAAAATATTTACTGACCCCTCACATCCTGGACACAAACTGTTTCAACTCCTACCCTCAAAACGTCGCTACAGAGCACTGCACACCAAGACAACTAGACCCAAGAACAGTTTTTTCCTGAACGCCATCACTCTACTAAACAAATAATTCCCTCAAAATTGTCAGACTTTTTACTAAATCTGCACTTAGTCTACTAGCTTTTCTCATCCTTCCTATCATCCTTTTCCTCCCACTTAGGACTGTATGACTGTAACGTTGCTTGTATCCTAAGATTTTTATTAATATTGATGTTTCTTCATTGCTTATTTGACCCCTATGACAATCATTAAGTGTTGTATCTTGACAAATGTATCTTTTTCTTTTATGTACACTGAGACATATGCACCAAGACAAATTCCTTGTGTGTCCAATCACACTTGGCCAATAAAGAATTCTATTCTATTCTATTCTATTCTGATGGTTGCAAGTGTCCCAAGGTCTGTGATCCTCTTTTGTGACCTTCCGATCAGGAAAATCAGCCGATCAGACACTCCGAGTCCTTGGAGAGGGGCGGCATGCAAATCTAATAAATTATTATTATTATTATTATTATTATTATTATTATTATTATTATTATGTCAGTACAACACAGCAAATGAGATCACTATGCTGGATTTCGTATTTCATCACCAGTCGGGTGCTTCCCAAGCACCTAGGAATGCGTGATGTAGTGGCGAATTAGGTTTGCCGATCCCAGTAAAGGGGCCTTTTGCAATTGACAGATTGAGATTTTGTCAATTCCACTGGTTTTCAAATGTCCGCTGAGATCCTTTGGCACTGCGCCCAGCGTGCCAAGTACCACTGGGACCACTTTCACTGGCTTATGCCAGAGTCGTTGCAGCTCGATTTTCAGATCTTCGTATTTCACTAATTTCTCTAGCTGCTTCTCCTCAATTCTGCTGTCCCCTGGGATTGCGATGTCAATGATCCATACTTTCTTTTTCTCCACGATCACAATGTCTGGTGTGTTATGCTTCAGAATTCAGTCAGTCGGAAGTCGGAAGTCCCACAGTAGTTTTGCTTGCTCATTTTTGACCACTTTTTCGGGCTTATGATCCCACCAGTTCTTTGCCACTGGTAAATGGTAGTTCCGGCACAAGTTCCACAAGTTCTAATTATTATTATTATTATTATTATTATTATTATTATTATTATTATATCAGCCAGATTCACTTAACAACTGTATTATTTAACTGCAGTAATTCACTTAACAACCATCACAAAATGGGGCAAAGCTCACAAGCACAGGATGTAAACATAGCAGCAGAATGAAACAAAGCAGGTCATTTGATTAATTTTCCAAATCTTCCCCACCCCACCACCCTATAACTTGAAATTAAAAATATATTATTAAGAGATGGTAGCATCATTGTCAATGCCAAGGGAAATTAAAAATATTTCCTTCAGCAAAAAAACAAACAAACAAACAATGATTACTCTGGGTAGCTGGATTTGCGGAAGATATTCTATAGCTGAAGGACCATTATCAAAGATTTATTATATTAATCATTTAAAACTCCACCACAGAAAATGTGGGAACGTCCTGCGGGATAAACATTGATAAATATAAGAAAATCCAGCAAGTACAAATTGCATTAAGAAAATGCCTCTCTTCTAGCAATTGTTAGCCAACATTTTAAGCCATCTTTGGTTACACAATCAACCCCAGATCAGGGCTTCGGCTTGTTTTAGCAAACTCTTCAAGGGTTGCGGAGCTACAGCTTTACTATTCTGACCTAGGCTTCACCCAATCAAGAAACTCCTTGTCTCCCCAAAAGCCCCTTTTATCTGGCTAAGGTGAATTTCTAGCATTCACTTCCAGCAAAGTCCCGGCAAATAGTCTTTCAAGGGTGAGTTGTAAACACAGTCCTCATCAGTCCTTGGATAGTTGCCAGGCCGATGGCTTCTTGATGCAACACTGAACAAGGAAATATTTGGCAAAGGCTCTCTGTGAAGCACAACTCAGATAAGTACAGTGATTCTCAACCTGGGGGTCGGGACCCCTTTGGGAATCGAATGAACGTTTCATAGAGGTCGCCTAAGAAGACCATGGGAAAAGACAAATTTCCCACGGTTGTTAGGAACTAAAACTTCTATTCTGGCGCCTTGGAACATATTTTTACAATTCAACCAGTCAGGTGATTACAGTGGGGGTGTCCCCATGACCTTCCTGCCAATCAGCTTCAAGCTCTGTTGGGAGAATTGGCACTCAACTTATGGTTGGGGCTCACCACAACATGAAGAACTGTATTAAGGTCTCGCGGCATTAATAGAATAGAATAGAATAGAATAGAATAAAAAATAGAATAGAATAGAATAGAATTCTTTATTGGCCAAGTGTGATTGCACACACAAGGAATTTGTCTTTGGTGCAGATGCTCTCAGTATACATAAAAGAAAAAGATACATTTGTCAAGAATCATGAGGTGCAACATTAGAAAGGTTGAGAACCACTGGGTAAGAAAATCTTCACACAAATAATGAACTAATTGTCTCCTGAAAACACCACTCTCCTTTTGCTCCTATTTATTTCCTATTGGAAAGGTTATTCAGGGTCCCTTTGTGCTTTTACTCCTGAGTCACCCCTGTTCCTTAACTGTTCCCGTCTTCTGACAGCTCTGAGTATGTGCACATCAAGAACAGGCTCCAGCTGTTCTTCAGCCCCAATTATCTCCGACTCCGAAGGCAGCTGATAACTGTCGGAGGGCCCTGGCTCTATCTCTGCCTCTGATGTAGAGCATTCATCAGAGCCTTCCCCAAACTCCAGGACTGGCCCACGTTCCTCCCCAACCTCCTCACTGTCCGAGTCTGCAGCCAGCCCTGTTGGCTGCTGGCAGGCCACTACACTTACATCCTTGTTCAACCACCTTGGTCTGTGCAGGTAGTCTTCAACTTATGACTATTACTGAGCCACAAAATTATGTTGCTAAGCATGACATTTGATAAGTGAGTTTTTGCCCCGTTTAACAACTTTCAGTTGTTGAGTGAATCATCGAAGGTGTTAAGATAGTAATATGGTTGGTAAGTGAATCAGGCTTCTTCTTGTCAGAAAGTCATAAGAGAGAGAGAGAGATCTCAGAGAGAGAGAGAGAGAGAGATCCTAGCTCCAAGGTTAAGAACAAAGATAGATAGATAGATAGATAGATAGATAGATAGATAGATAGACAGACAGACAGACAGACAGACAGACAGACAGACAGACAGACAGACAGACAGAGATGGAGAGAGAGATATGAGAGAGAGAGAGAGAGACAAGTGGAGAGAGAGAGAGAGAAGTCCTAGATCCAAGATTAAGAACAAACATAGATAGATAGACAGACAGACAGACAGACAGACAGACATAGATGGAGAGAGAGTAGGGAGAGAGGGAGACAGACAGACAGGTGGAGAGAGAGAGAGAGAAATCCTAGATCCAAGGTTAAGAACAAACATAGATAGATAGATAGATAGATAGATAGATAGATAGATAGATAGATAGATAGATAGATAGATAGATAGATAGATAGACAGACAGAGATGGAAAGAGAGATGGGAGAGAGAGAGACAGACAAACAGACAGGTGGAGAGAGAGAGAGAGAGAGAGAGAGAGAGAAATCCTTGATCCAAGGTTAAGAACAAACATAGATAGATAGATAGAAAGAGACAGACAGACAGATAGACAGAGATGGAGAGAGAGAGAGAGAGAGAGAGAGAGACAGGTATAACATCTGTCTGTCTATATCTCTACTGTATATCTATATCTATATATAATTGCAAGCTCTAAGGTCAGATTATTATAGGTTTTTTTTTTAAAAAAAAGATGTAACTGATGTCCAGGGTGACACATGGCCATTAGCTTTTTGATCCACAGCTACCCAGAACCTGCTGGGTGTGTGAAACGGAGTTTGTTTAGCCTAAATAAACACCAGTGGCTTGTTAAAATTCAGGTCTTTTGCTAGCTTGAGGAAGATTCAGGTCACTCTACTTGCTGGTGGAACGGAAATCAATATATTGCGGACTTCCCTTTCCCTCTCTCTCTCTCACACACACAAACACACACGCACAGAGCACAAAAAAATGAAAAAAAATCCATTGCAAACTCAGCTTCCTTTCGAGCATAACGTTTCTCAACAGATGGAGAAAATAGATTTATAACTAGCCGAGAAAGAATAATAAATACAGAGAGGGGGGTTTTTTTGTTTTGTTTTTCAAGGAAGACCAGTCTATTAGGTTAATTCTGATGCTGGAGACAATGAAATTTGATTTGGCCTACTTCAATTTCCATTTCCTAAACCAGTGACTCCATATGCCTAAAGCGAAGAAAAACAATACACGACTCTTAAGATATTTACACACTCCACTCTATCGGGAATTTGCATGGAGGTTTAACAACACAGGTATAGTAATTTAAACAAGACGCAAGAGCTTTGTTGCAAAACCAGCAAAGGACAGGAAAACACCGTGATACATTAACAAGCAAGGCTTAGTTTTAGAAAGCTAAAGGAGAAATTAATTTTTTGCAATAAAATATTGCAGAGAGAATACGAGGCACAGCCTTAGAAAGGGGATACAGCAAAATCAAGAAATGGTCCCACCTTCGCGTACTTCCTCTAACAAGGTGATAGGGAGGAAGTGTCTTACCTGAACACCCCAAGAGACTGACAAGTGGATTACTAAGCAGTTTCTCCTCCCCACTCCTCCCACCATCCTTAGGGACCAGTTTCGGAAGCTTTGGAAATTTTTGAAAATTGTGCAGACACCAAATTGCAAAAGACTGCTATAAAAATAGCGCTTCCCTTGTAGAAGACATAGAAGTGGGTCATTTTAACAACACAATAGCTGGGCAACCATGTTCTGGAACAACCCACATGTTCTGTCTGGGTCACTCCGGAAGCCAATACCAACCCAAAAAGAGAAGCCAGACACACCGGTAAAAGGCAATGGCAGTTTATAAAATTCAAGAAAAACACAGGTAACAGAAAATGTCCTTACAAACAGGAAAACGCTGTATCTTCAAATATATCCATGAAGGCAAAAGTCCATGCAGCAATACAGGATTCTTGCTGCCAAGACGAGGCTGTAGATAGCAGACCTACACCTCCCACGGGTCTTCCAAACTGCTGGGCCACAAGCCAGGAACAGAGACGTCGAGAACAAAGCAGGACACCGTAACTCCAACTGATAACACTCCACATGGCTTCAAGGGCTTGCCTGCCTTTTAAACCCTGCTAAGGAGGACCACACCCAAGCCCAGCTGTTCCTAATTCAGTGCTGATAATACTTCTTTAATTGCTCCTTTCTTTGATCTGAACGTCTCTGTCGCATGTCAATGACGGCTTGTGCTTCATCACCTAATGACTCCAAGCTACTGGCTGGGGAGAGCCCCCCCCCCCCCCCCCCGGGGCTCTCATGCTGTTCTCCTTCGTCCCCTTCCTGACTTTCCTCTCCCCCGTCCGACTGCTCAGCCCCCTCCTCTTCGCTGTCATCCTCCTCCGGGCATGGAGCCAGCAGAGACACAGCCGGTCCCTGAGCAGCCTCAGGCTGAATCACAACACCTACTATTCCTTATTCTCAGTTGTTAAATTCTTCCCCAGATATGTTACATTCACACACAACTAACAATCTACAGATGATAGAAATGAAAACCTACTTCGGATCATCAATACAGCGGTTGATGCTGTACTCTCTGACTGACAGCTCCATTCCCTCTTCTTCATCAGAGCTCTCAGGTTGCCCTGAATCAAAAGCCTCCTCCTCTTCCTCTGGTTCGGCTGCTGGAGGGGCCAGCCACCAACAGGCCACAACAAATATTCTCTTCTATTGGTAGGTGATCATTTTCCACACCGTGCAACCCAGCCATCTTGGTCACCTTAAGAGCCAAACCAGCCAAAATCCAAGGAAACACAATGACCATTCTGTGTTCATTTTATATGCTCACATGGTTAAAACGATGGAAATAGCAGAGCGGTGCGGTGGCCTAGAGCAGTGTTTTTCAACCAGTGTGCCGCAGCACACTAGTGTGCCGTGAGACATGGTCAGTTGTGCCGCGAAGCTCAAAGAGAGAAAGAAAGCAAGAGAGAAAGAAAGCAAGAGAGAGAAAGAGCGAGAGAGAGAAAGAGAACAAGAGAGAGAAAGAAAGCAAGAGAGAGAGAGAAAGAGAGGGAGGGAAGGAGAGAGAAAGACATAGAGGGAGGTAGGGATGGAGAGAGAAAGAGAGCAAAAGAGAGTGGAAGGACGGAAGAGAAAGAAAGAGGGATGGAGAGAGAAAGAAGAAACATAGAAACATAGAAACATAGAAGTCTGACGGCAGAAAAAGACCTCATGGTCTATCTAGTCTGCCCTTATACTATTTTCTGTATTTTATCTTAGGATGGATATATGTTTATCCCAGGCATGTTTAAATTCAGTTACTGTGGATTTATCTACCACATCTGCTGGAAGTTTGTTCCAAGGATCTACTACTCTTTCAGTAAAATAATATTTTCTCATGTTGCTTTTGATCTTTCCCCCAACTAACTTCAGATTGTGTCCCCTTGTTCTTGTGTTCACTTTCCTATTAAAAACACTTCCCTCCTGGACCTTATTTAAC
Organism: Erythrolamprus reginae; assembly: GCF_031021105.1. Taxonomy (NCBI): domain Eukaryota; kingdom Metazoa; phylum Chordata; class Lepidosauria; order Squamata; family Dipsadidae; genus Erythrolamprus; species Erythrolamprus reginae. Next base: position 40,308,450 of record NC_091959.1, on the reverse strand, counting down.
CCTTTAATATATTTAAATGTTTCGATCATGTCCCCCCTTTTCCTTCTGTCCTCCAGACTATACAGATTGAGTTCATTAAGTCTTTCCTGATACGTTTTATGCTTAAGACCTTCCACCATTCTTGTAGCCCGTCTTTGGACCCGTTCAATTTTGTCAATATCTTTTTGTAGGTGAGGTCTCCAGAACTGAACACAGTATTCCAAATGTGGTCTCACCAGCATTCTATATAGTGGGATCATAATCTCCCTCTTCCTGCTTGTTATACCTCTAGCTATGCAGCCAAGCATCCTACTTGCTTTCCCTGCACTGTTCACCCATTTTGAGACTGTCAGAAATCACTACCCCTAAATCCTTTTCTTTTGAAGTATTTGCCAACACTGAACTGCCAATACAATACTCAGATTGAGGATTCCTTTTCCCCAAGTGCATTATTTTACATTTGGAAACATTAAACTGCAGTTTCCATTGCTTAGACCATTTATCTAGTAAAGCTAAATCATTTACCATATTACAGACGCCTCCAGGAATATCAACCCTATTGCACACTTTAGAGTCATCGGCAAATAGGCAAACCTTCCCTACCAAACCTTCCCCTATGTCACTCACAAATATATTAAAAAGAATAGGACCCAGAACAGATCCTTGTGGCACACCACTTGTAACCTGACTCTGCTCAGAATACTCGCCATTAACAATAACTCTCTGATGTCTACGCTTCAGCCAGCTGCAAATCCATTGAACTATCCAGGGATTAAGTCCAATCTTCACTAATTTATCTATCAGCTCTTTATGTGGAACCGTATCAAAGGCTTTGCTGAAGTCCAGGTAGGCAATATCCACGGCACCACCTTCATCCAACACCTTTGTGACATAGTCAAAGAAATCAATGAGATTAGTCTGACATGATTTGCCTTCAGTAAAGCCATGCTGATTTGGGTCTAATAAGTTATTGTTTTTTAGGTGCTGATTTATCCTCTTTTTGAGTAGAGTCTCCATCATTTTAACTACAACTGATGTCAAGCTAACTGGCCTGTAGTTACCAGCTTCTTCTCTACTGCCCTTCTTGTGAATAGGCACAACACTGGCCATTCTCCAATCCTCAGGAACTTCTCCTGTTAACAAGGATTGGTTAAACAAATCAGTCAGGGGGGTAGCAAGGACAGATCTGAGTTCTTTAAGAACTCTAGGGTGGATGCCATCTGGACCCATTGCCTTATTTATCTTTAATCGTTCAAGTTCTTCTAAGACATCGGCTTCTAAGATCACTGGAGCTGAATCCGTACAGCTGGAAGCAATGCTATATCCCTCTATAGTATTATTTTGTAAGGTGTCTTTTGAGAAAACTGAACAGAAGTAGCTATTGAAATGGTCAGCGATCTCCTTATTCCCATTAATGCATGTATTATTCCCGGTACTAAGCTTCGTGATGCCGCAGTTTTTCTTCTTCTTATCATTAATATATCTGAAGAAGGTTTTATCCCCCTTCTTTACAGATTTGGCAATTTCTTCCTCTTTTGAGGCTTTAGCAGCATATATTATCTGTTTCGCCTCCTTCTGTCTCATTTTATATACCTCCCTATCAGCTATACTTCCAGACTCTTTATACCTCCTATAGGCAGCCTTTTTTTCATTGACTATAGCCCTTACATCATTGCTAAACCATAGCGGTTTCTTCTTCCTTTTACCTTTAGTTATTTGTCTTACATACAGTCCAGTGGCTTTTAAGATGGCCTTTTTTAATACAGTCCACTGGATGCTCGCTCCTGCCATTTTATCCCTCCCCTTTAATTCATTATCTAAATATTCTCCCATTGCATTAAAATTTGTTTTTCTGAAATCCAATACTTTGGTTGCATTATAGGATTGCTCACAATGAGTTTTTACATCAAACCACAAACATAGATGGTCACTGCAACCTAAATTTTCTCCCACCTTGACATCTGAAACCCAATTCCCATTCGTAAAAACTAAATCTAGAATATTCTCCCCTCTAGTTGGTGTCTTAACCAGCTGTGCCAGAGCTGCTCCTGTAAAGGCCTCTACTATATTCTTACTTTTGCATGTAAGGGCACTGGGGATATTCCAGTCAACATCAGGCATGTTGAAATCACCCATAACCACAATATCTCCCTTTACTGCCATTTGGGTAATTTCATCCACCATCTTGTTGTCATATTCCTCGGATTGCCCTGGAGGCCTATAGATCACCCCAATTCTAATGACAGAACCTTCTTTATTTTGCATGCAAATCCAGAGAGTCTCTAGATCTTGACACGTATTTTGAATTAGTGTTGTTTTTAGACTTTCTTTAATATAAATGGCTACTCCACCTCCCCTTCTCTCTATTCTATCCTTCCTATACAGTGTATATCCTGGTATGGATATTTCCCATTCATTAGAATCCTTAAACCATGTCTCAGTTATGGCAACCAGGTCCAAATTATCTCTAGGGAGAGAAAGGGAGAGAAAGAGGGAGGGAGAGAGAAATAGAGTGAAAGGGAGGAAGAGAGAGAGGGAATTTTTTTGTCCAAACTTTTTTTAGCCTCCCCCCTCCCCCCGATCAATGTGCCCCAGGGATTCGTAAATGTAAAAAATGTGCCGCGGCTCAAAAAAGGTTGAAAATCACTGGCCTAGAGGCTGTGAGTTCGATCCCAGGTAGAGGCAGATATTTCTCTCTCTGGGCATGATGAGAATATATCCGCTGGACAAAACACCACATGGGCGACAGACAGAAAGGGCATCCGGCCAGGAAACACTCAACTCCATTCAGTTGGCCAGACTCCACCCCGCAAGAGATTATGGGGTCATTAACAGTAGCGGGCTGCTCCTCGGATGGCGGGACACCGTTTCATTAGCGGAAATGGAGCTACGCATGTAGCTCCAGCTGACTAGCGGTCGGACACGTGCGCCCGGCACAAGATTTGGCTTCTCTGAATGCACCGGAAGCCAAATCTCGCGCAAGAATGCACATGAGAGCGGGACTTTGGTGATTTTCACCCATGTTTTTGCTTCCGCATGTGTGCAGAACCAAAATAATGACAAAAATCGCCAAAATCTCACTCTCACATGCATTCTCGCGCGAGATTTGGCTTCCAGCGCATTCAGAGAAGCCAAATCTCCTGTGACGACATGCCCACCTACCTGGCAGATGCCCGCACACCTGCGCCAATCTCCAGGACCTTTCCAGTAGCGTCGAAAAGTAGGAACCCCCAAATGGTCATTTATTGATGATGATGATGATTAAAAAGATGGAAATGATGGACATTTACAAAAATTGGATGCACGGTAGGAATCACGGGGAAAGACCACACCATTTTAACCATTCAGACGTGCAAATTTGGCGGGGGGGGGGTTTCAAAGGAGAAGAGCAGGTCCTTTACCTGCAGAACCAGCTGCTGCCAAGCAGTCGCCAGGGGCTGCCCGCTGCCAATGTTGCAGACGTTTATGCGATCCGAGGGCTGGTTGGCCCGCTCGAGCTGCAGAGAGACATTGCGCCGTTCCTCTTCCAGGGCGCGGGTGAGCCGCTCGAAGCGAGCCTCCTGCTCTTTCACAGAGGCCAAAATGCTCGCCGCGGATCGGATATCATAGTCATCCATGGTTGGGGCTCAAGAGGTCTGGCTGGGTCACTGATAGGGCAAAGGACACAAGAATTAGGGTGAGACCGGAGTGAAAGGGAGGCTGGCAGCGTCCAACTTTGGCAACTTTAGGACTTCGACTCGCAATCATTCGATGTTACAATAGAAAAGGGCTGTTTTTCACACTTATATGACCATTGCACCATCCTTTGGCAGCTGGCCAGGGTGGATAAAAATTGATGTTTTTTATTAATCCCCCCAGAGATTTGCATTATCTCCTCCCTACCCGTCTTCAAGAAAGCCATTAAGACCTGGCTTTTCCGGCAGATCTGGAATTAGATGGACTGCTGCATGGGTATGGTTCTTTTTAGGATACCATTTTATTGTTTTATTATATTTATTTATTTATCTCAGGGACCGCCTTCTGCTGCACGAATCCCAGCGACCAGTTAGGTCCCACAGAGCGGGTCTTCTCTGGGTCCCGTCAACTAAACAATGCCGCTTGGCGGGACCAAGGGGAAGAGCCTACTCTGTGGCGGCCCCGGCCCTCTGGAACCAACTCCTCCCAGAGATTAGAATTGCCCCCACCCTCCTTGCCTTTCGTAAGCTACTTAAAACCCACCTCTGCCACCAGGCATGGGGGAATTGAGATATTCTTTCCCCCTAGGCCTTTACAATTTTATGCATGGTATGTCTGTATGTCTGTATGGTTTTTATATTAATGGGTTTTTAATCATTTTTAGTATTGGATTATTATTGTACGCTGTCTTATTATTGCTGTTAGCCGCCCCGAGTCTCCGGAGAGGGGCGGCATACAAATCCAATAAATAAATAAATAAATATATTTATTCATTCATTCATTTTTTGTTGTCGTCCTTCTCCTTAGAACATGTTAGCAGTAGCACTTTTTAACAGAGCCGGCATATTGCCCCCACTTACTTTCCTTTCCTTTATATGCACAATTTGTATGACTTTTGAGGGTATCCTGTAGCTTAAAACATTGACATGATAGACAAAAACTGTGGTTATTTTTGGATCCAGAGGCCAAAATTTAATTAGTTAGTTAGTTAGTTAGTTAGTTAGTTAGTTAGTTAGTTAGTTAGTTAGTTAGTTAGTTAGTTAGTTAGTTCGATTTTTATGCCGCCCTTCTCATTAGACTCAGAGCGGCTTACAACATGTTAGTAATAGCACTTTTCAACAGAGCCAGCCTATTTCCCCCACAATCCGGGTCCTCATTTTACCCACCTCAGAAGGATGGAAGGCTGAGTCAACCTTGAGCCGGTGATGAGATTTGAATCACTGACCTACAGATCTACAGTCAGCTTCAGTGGCCTGCAGTACAGCACTCTACCTGCTACGCCACCCCGGCTCTTATTTTATTATGTATTTTCATTGTATTTTTGTACTATTGTATTTATCTCACTTGTTAGCCACTCTGAGTCCGCTTTGGAATATGCGGCATATAAATACAATAAAGTGAATAAATTAAATAATTTTAAAAATCAATTTAAAAAAATGTATTCAGAGTGAAAAATAAATCCATCTAAAGATAATTCTCTATTTAAGATACATTAATAATTTCACTTATTCAGCATGGAATTGAGCTCAGTTATGTAGCATGAGGCCGTATATTCTGCAATAGTTGGACCGTCGTTGAGTCAACAGCGGGTCAGAAATGACAGCCGCTCTTTAAAAATTATGATTTACATCAAGTTGATTTAAATCAAGCCTTTTTTTACTAGCGATTTAAATCAGGATTTAAATTGACTTGATTTAAATCCAATCCAATCTGCAACTGGCTCATATTTACGATGGCCCTAGGGTCATGCGATCTCCTGGTGCGAAACTTCTGACAAACACAATGGGGAAGCCAAATGAACTTTGCAACTGTCCGACTGACTTTAAAAATTCATTTAACATCCCTGGCAGGGAAGGACGTCAAATGGGACAAAAGAATTCTGGGAGTATATATGAAATTATTTTGTTAATGGAAAAAAGGTATGTACTAATTTACGTACAGTGATACCTCGTCTTACAAACGCCTCATCATACAAACTTTTCGAGATACAAACCCAGGGTTTAAGATTTTTTTGCCTCTTCTTAAAAACTATTTTCACCTTACAAACCCACCGCTATCGCTGGGATGCCCCACTTCCGGACTTCCGTTGCCAGCGAAGCACCCGTTTTTGCGCTGCTGGGATTCCCCTGAGGCTCCCCTCCATGGGAAACCCCATCTTCGGACTTCCGTTGCCAGCAAAGCACTCATTTTTGCGATGCTGGGATTCCCCTGCTGGGATTTCCCTGCAGCATCGCAAAAACACAGAAGTCCAGAGGTGGGGTTTCCCATGGAGGGGAGCCTCAGGGGAATCCCAGCAGCGCAAAAACGGGCGCTTCGGCTGGCAAAAGGGTTGAATTTTGGGCTTGCACGTATTAATCGCTTTTCCATTGATTCCTATGGGAAACATTGTTTCATCTTACAAACTTTTCACCTTAAGAACCTCGTCCCGGAACCAATTAAGTTTGTAAGACAAGGTATCACTGTACTTGAGACAAATTATAGTCTAGCGTATAATTAATATAATATAAATATAGTGACTTGAATGCTAATATAATGCCAATATCTGTATATATTATTATTCATTTAATTTTCTTTGATTTTCTTCTGTATTTACTATTGTGTTTTCTTTTTTAAAAAGTAAAAATTTAATTTAAAAAAATTTAAAACGAAAAGAATTCTGGGAGTTTGAAGTCCACGGGTCTTTAAAAGTTGCCAAGGTTGAAGCCCCACAATGAAGCCACTCAAAAAATACTTTCCCAGTTTTCATGATAGAATCTGAGTTATGTTAACCAACCCGAAGCGGAACACTTCCCACCATGTGCTGCAAAGTGCTTCGGAGGCAAACAGCGAAATGCAATTGACAGACCGAAGAAAGGATGAACATTTATTTCCATGCTTGCATGCCGTTACGGTAAAAGAAAGGTCAATTAAAAGATCTTTTTGCTACGGTCGGGAATGTGTGCCGATGGCTCAGCTGCCTCTCTAGCCTGACTGCAATCCAGTCTGCAGCTCTTCCTTCTGTGTGTCAAGGTAATTCTCACATGCCACTCCACACAGGTTCATGAAAGGCTTGAGTTGGATAAAGCTGGCTCCACAGGAGTAAAAACTTTCCAAGAATCAAGAGAGTGGAGCAGTGGTGAAATCCACATTTGTTTACTGTGGGTTCTGTGGGCAGTGGTGTGGCTGGGTGGGCGTGGCAGGGGAAGGATATTGCAATATCCCCATTCGCTCCCCACTTCAGGGGAAGGATATTGCAATATCCCCATTCGCTCCCCACTCCAGGGAAAGGACACTGCAAAATCTCCATTCCAGGGGAAGGATATTGCAAAATCTCCACTCCAGGGGAAGGATACTGCAAAATCTCCACTCTAGGGGAAAGATACTGCAAAATCTACATTCCAGGGGAAGGATACTGCAAAATCTCCACTCCAGGGGAAGGATAGTGCAAAATCCTCATTCCAGGGGAAGGATACTGCAAAGTTTCCACTCCAGGGGAAGGATATTGCAAAATCCTCATTCCAGGGGAAGGATATTGCAAAATATCCATTCCAGGGGAAGGATACTGCAAAATCTCCACTCTAGGGGAAAGATACTGCAAAATCTCCACTCCAGGGGAAGGATATTGCAAAATCCTCATTCCAGGGGAAGGATACTGCAAAATCTCCACTCCAGGGGAAGGATACTGCAAAATCCTCATTCCAGGGGAAGGATATTGCAAAATCCTCATTCCAGGGGAAGGATACTGCAAAATCTCCACTCCAGGGGAAGGATATTACAAAATCCTCATTCCAGGGGAAGGATACTGCAAAATTTCCACTCCAGGGGAAGGATACTGCAAAATCTCCACTCCAGGGGAAGGATACTGCAAAATCTCCACTCCAGGGGAAGGATACTGCAAAATCTCCACTCCAGGGGAAGGATAGTGCAAAATCCTCATTCCAGGGGAAGGATACTGCAAAATCTCCACTCGAGGGGAAGAATATTGAAGATTCTTCATTCCAGGGGAAGGATACTGCAAAATCTCCATTCCAGTGGAAGAATATTGAAGATTCTTCATTCCAGGGGAAGGATACTGCAAAATCCTCATTCCAGGGGAAGGATACTGCAAAATCTCCATTCCAAGGGAAGGATACTGCAAAATCTCCATTCCAGTGGAAGAATATTGAAGACTCTTCATTCCAGAGGTAGGATACTGCAAAATCTCCATTCCAGGGGAAGGATACTGCAAAATATCAATTCCCACCCCAATCTGGGGCCAGCCAGAGATGTTATTTCTCGGTTCTCCAAACTATTCAAAATTTCCGCCACTGATTCTTCAGAACCTGCTGGATTTCATCCCTGGAGTGGAGTGGTTAGAATTACAGGTAGTCAGAGGTGATATTCAGATGGTTCGGACCTGAACCCTCCAGAGTGCAAAAAACAGTGCAACGGCAAACCGGAAATACGTTTTTCCGATCTTCTGGTTTGTCCGTTGGCCAATTTGTTTTAACCTCTGGGGCTTCAGGAAAGCCTCCCTGAACCATCTGGAGGGCAAAAAGGCCTCTCCCAAGGCCAAAAATCAGCTGGCCAGAACATGCATGCGCACTGGAGCTGACACAGGGCAAAGTCTCACGTGCCCTCCAATATGGCTCCGTGTGCCACCTGTGGCATGCGTGCCATAGGTTTGCCATCACAGCCTTATGCCATCTCCAGATGATTTCTGCCCTTCTTTTCAGCCGTTTTTGCTCTCCCTGGGCTTCAAAGAAGCCTCCGAAAGCCTAGGGATGGCAAAAAACGGCCCAACAGGCCAACCAGAAGTTCAAAAACGCACTTCCGTTTGGCATGTTGGGCCATTTTTCGCCATCTCCAGCTGCAGGAGTCCGTTGTGACGCCTATGCGCATGCGTGGGGGGTGAGCGTGGAGGTTGTGTGCATGTTAAGGGGATTTTGCCCATGTGCAAGGGGAGGGCATTGGTATGGGCACGTATGTACATGCTAGCACACGTTTACACACACTTTTGGCAGGCGAACCCAAAAGGTTCGCCATCACGGACCTATCCTATCAAGTTCTGAGTAGACCCTAGTTCAAATCGCCTCTCTCTTTCAACTCCGTGGAGTAAGGCTACTCATTCACTCCCTCCCATTGTTTAACTCTCTTTGGACGTCTGCGTTGAAACGAGGGTGGTGAGAAGCTATTTAAAGAAAGGCTGTAATAACAGTTGTTCATTTGGGAAAGAAACGCACTAAACGCTTCTTGGAAAAAGATGGATGAGACTTTTATGCACCGTCTCCACTAATTATTTCCTGGTTGTTCATGCAGGTACAACTAACTCAGTTCTTATCTGCTTCATCGTTAGTAACTAAATGAAGAGACTAGGAAATGCCAGCCACAAATCTACTTAGAGGAATTCTAGTTAAATCTGTTGGTTACGCTGTGCTATTTATACACTTAACACCTTCAACACTTGGAGCAAAGCCAGCATCGGTATATAAAAGCTTTTGATTTTCTTCCATAACGTCTTAGCCTTCTCCACTATCTCTCCTTCCAGACGGCTTGTATAGTTAGATTTAACACGAGTATTTTTTTGATCCAAGAAAGGGGACGGAAAACCTATTTTTGAAAAGCCGGTCGGAATTCGTGGGAATTCAATTTCGCTGTTCAGAATTCTGTACATCAAGAAGCCAGAAAATGAGAAAGCGAAACCATCCTCGGCATCGGGAGTGTTTAATCTGTTTTGCTGTGTAGCATTTGCAGGATAATGGCCTTGGGTGTTGCCTTATTACTAGGCAATCACAGTTGGCCAAAAAAGAATTCCTGTTCTGTTCTGTTCTACTCTACTCTATCCCTATAATTCCCTATTCTAATTCTAATTCTATTCTATTATTTCCCCATTCTTTCCTCGTTCTATTCTAATTCTAATTCTATTCTGTTCTCTTCTGCTCTGCTTTGCTCTATTCTATTATTTCCCTATTCTTCCCTTATTCTACTCTAATTCTAATTCCATTCCATTCTTTCCTAATTTTAATTCTAATTCTATTCTATATTCTTTCCCTATTCCTGCTCTATTCTTACCTTACTCTATTCTCTCATTCTAATTCCTATTCTATTCTACTCTACTCTATTCTTTCCCTATTCTTTCCTGATTCTAACTCTAATCTAATTCTATTAGAAACATAGAAACATAGAAGACTGACGGCAGAAAAAGACCTCATGGTCCATCTAGTCTGCCCTTATACTATTTCCTGTATTTTACAATGGATATATGTTTATCCCAGGCATGTTTAAATTCACTTACTGTGGATTTACCAACCACGTCTGCTGGAAGTTTGTTCCAAGGATCTACTACTCTTTCAGTAAAATAATATTTTCTCATGTTGCCTTTGATCTTTCCCCCAACTAACTTCAGATTGTGTCCCCTTGTTCTTGTGTTCAGTTTCCTATTAAAAACACTTCCCTCCTGGACCTTATTTAACCCTTTAACATATTTAAATGTTTCGGTCATGTCCCCCCTTTTCCTTCTGTCCTCCAGACCAGTGTTTCCCAACCCTGGCCACTTGAATATATTTGGACTTCAATTCCCAGAATTCCCCAGCCAGCATTCGCTGGCTGGGGAATTCTGGGAGTTGAAGTCCAAATATATTCAAGTGGCCAAGGTTGGGAAACACTGCTCCAGACTATACAGATTGAGTTCATGAAGTCTTTCCTGATACGTTTTTTTCTTTCTCTATTCTTTCCCTATTCTTTCCCAATTCTAATTCTAATCTAATTCTATTCTTTCTCTATTCTTTCCCTATCCTATTCTAATTCTGTTCTGTTCTGCTCTATTCTATTCTTTCCCTATTCTAATTCTATTCTATTCTTTCCCTATTCCATTCCATTCCATTCCCTCCAGTTAAATCTGTACAGACCTCAAGTAGGATTCCAGGACATGCAGCATTCCCTTCATGCAATTTCAGAAAACATGCATTGAGGGAGAAGAAGAAAAATACACACCTAAGAAGATTTAGGAAGGTCTTTATGTTAAGAAAGCTGGGACATCACCCATTAATCTCTAGAGGAAATGAAGCCACAGACAACCTTAAGCAGAGAAAGCTGTAAAGAAAGGAAAAGAGAGAGAGAGAGACAGAAGAGAGGTTAGTTGGCAAGGCATTAGTAAGACTACTCTCCATTGTTTCTAGACATTTTATTTCACCAAAGAAGATTAGCGGTGTTCTGTCTGGGTCACTCCAGAAGCCAATACCAACCCAAAAAGAGAATCCAGACACACTGGTAAAAGGCAAAGGCAGTTTTATAAAAGTCAAGAAAAACACAGGTAACAGAAAATGTCCTTACAAACAGGAAAACGCTGTATCTTCAGATATATCCACGAAGGCAAAAGTCCATGCAGCAATACAGAATTCTTGCTGCCAAGCCGAGGCTGTAGATAGCAGACCTACACCTCCCACGGGTCTTCCAAAGCTGCTGGGCCACAAGCCAGGAACAGAGACGACGAGAAACAAGACAGGATAACGCCACTCCAAACTGATAACACTCCACATGGCTTCAAGGGCTTGCCTGCCTTTTAAACCCTGCTAAGGAGGACCACACCCAAACCCAGCTGTTCCTAATTCAGTGCTGATAATATTTCTTTAATTGCTCCTTTCTTTGATCTGACCGTCTCTGTCGCATGTCAATGACGGCTTGAGCCTCATCACCTAATGACTCCAAACTACTGGCTGGGGAGAGCCCCCCCCCCCCGGGGCTCTCATGCTGTTCTCCTTCATCCCATTCCTGATTTTCCTCTCCCCCGTCCGACTGTTCAGCCCCCTCCTCTTCGCTGTCATCCTCCTCCGGGCATGGAGCCAGCAGAGACACAGCCGGTCCCTGAGCAGCCTCAGGCTGAACCACAACAAGCGGCATACAGAGAAGAAAATGAATAAAAGCTATAGGGTAGAAGGAGTCTAGAATTTTTTTTACAGCAGTGTTAATGTATGAGCAGAGTAATCTTTGTTTACCAAAGTTGTGCACCCACAAAAACATTTAGGTTGAGATTAGTTGTGAATAACTACTCAGCCACACACAAATATACTAATTTGAATTAAAGTTTACAGTGCTACCTCTACCTATGAATGCCTCTAGTTACGAACTTTTCTAGATAAGAACCGGGTGTTCAAGATTTTTTTGCCTCTTCTCAAGAACCATTTCCCACTTAGAAACCCGAGCTTCCGAAACTGTAACCGGAAAAGGCAGGGAGAAGCCTCCGTGGGGCCTCTCTAGGAATCTCCTGGAAGGAAACAAGGCTGGAAAAGATGGGGAGAAGCCTCCGTGAGGCCTCTCTAGGAATCTCCTGGGAGGAAACAGGGCTGGAAAAGGCAGGGAGAAGCCTCCGTAGAGCCTCTCTAGGAATCTCCTGGGAGGAAACAGGGCCTCCACCCTCCCTGTGGCTTCCTCAATCGTACCCAATGTATTTGCTTTTACATTGATTCCAGCTTGCCTCCAGAGGTTGTGAATGCTCCAACACTGGACGTTTTTAAGAGGATGTTGGATGACCCTTTGTCTGAAATAGTGTAGGGTTTCCTGCCTAAGCAGGGGGTTGGACTAGAAGACCTCCAAGGTCCCTTCCAACTCTGTTATTATTATATTAAGTCTCCGCGTCCATGATTATTACAACTTCATTATCATAAACATCTTGAAAAATTAGAATTTGGTCTTTTGCCTTTTGTTGTCTTCTATAGTGATGTAGGGATTCCTCTGGGTGATACCATCAGTTCTGTTTTGTCTCTCAAGAGCCCCTCGATTTAGCCCCCGGTGCCGAGTGAGCTATTCAGGAAGTAATTATTACATATTTCTTGTGCAACTGCCTCCTTGTACAGTCCAGCAAATTCCATTTCCAAGTAAAGCCTTTCTCCTCGGCTCCAACTGGAGACTTTTCTTCGCTTCAGTGGCCTTTGCTCTCATTCCTCCTCTAATTTGGCTGATTATCAACAATCCCACACCAGTGAAAAGCCACCGAACAAAAGATGGCAATTTCAATGCAGACCCAGACAGACAGTCACAGTGTGCTGATGTCAGAAGAAAGAAGTGGGGGGGCCAAGGATCAGGGAGAGGGTTTTGTTCAAGGTAGACACACATGCCCACACCCGCACCCCAAAGTAATCTGTGAAACAAAGAGTTCAGCCAAGGAGAGATGGAAGAGAGAGGAAATTTCTCTATGAAAAAAACAAAAAACAAAGGAGGGAATATTCCCCAACTCAATGCCCATTTATTTAGGAGTTGGGGGGGAAAGCTCCGGAGTTATTTTTAATTTCAACTGCATCAGTTAGTCCATGAAATTTATCCCTTGGCAGAAAAACAGGAGTCATTTAAAATATATGCAGTGGTACCTCTACTTACGAATGTAATTCGTTCCGTGACCAGGTTCTTAAGTAGAAAAGTTTGTAAGAAGAAGCAATTTTTCCCATGGGAATCAATGTAAAAGCAAATAATGTGTGCGATTGGGGAAACCACAGGGAAGGTGGAGGCCCTGTTTCCTCCCAGAAGATTCCTAGAGAGGCCACACGGAGGCTTTGCCCTGCCTTTTCCGGCCCTGTTTCCTCCCAGGAGATTCCTAGAGAGGCCGCATGGAGGCTTCTCCTTGCCTTTTCCGGCCCTGTTTCTTCCCAGGAGATTCCTAGAGAAGCCCCACGGAGGCTTCTCTCCGCCTTTTCCGGCCCTGTTTCCTCCCAGGAGATTCCTAGAGAGGCCCCACGGAGGCGTCTCCCTGCCTTTTCCGGCCCTGTTTCCTCCCAGGAGATTCCTAGAGAGGCCCCATGAAATGTATGTAAGAATACTATCAAGTTGTCATCATCATTGTCGTCATCACCATCATTGTCATCCTCCTCCTCCTCTTTCTCCTCCTCCTCTTACCCTTCTCCTTCCTCCACTCCACAAACCCCATTCCCATCTAAGCATTGATGATGTTACCTAGCTGGGTAAGGAAATGTCTGCAAGAAAACAGAATATTCCAAGGACACCAGTGTTCAAGCCTGAATTACAAAAAATATCTTCTAGTGGGCTCCTTTCTCAGAAGAAAACAGGAAGAAGTAATCTTATTAATAATAAACATTTATTGTGGTCGACCAGCGGCCTGGGGAGCTGGTGGCAGAGTCGGACAGCGAGGAGGCTGGGGAGGAACAGGGGTGGAAGCCTGTTTTCAATGTGCACATGTGCAGAGCTGCCAGAAGGCCAGAACAGAGGAGAAGGGCTACTCGGGAGTAAGGCTTGGAGATAATTGGCGCCTCCCATAGGCTATAGAAGTAGAGCACAAGAGAGGGCTTGTTGCAGGAAGCAACTTTGTTAAACTCATGTCATTCCAGCTCGGACTCTGTGCTTTCTGTTTGGCCTTGCCACGTTTTTGCTAATGGGTCTTTGGCAGTTGGTCAAGGAAGATCAAGGTTCATGTGCTTATCTGCCTTTCCCCAAAAGACTGTTTTCGGAGTTGTTATCATTGTTTGGGACTTATTACGGCTGGGAATGAAAATAATTAACAGCCGATAAAATAAAAGAGGTTTTTGGGATGCCATTTGTGCTGTATTATTTGATCAGGAAGCCTGAGTCACAACAACATTGTGCTATTTCCCAACAATCCTTACACAATTGTCTCAGGCTTTCAAGAAGAGATTGAACTACCAATGGTGTAAGATCTCCTGCTTGGGTGGGAGGTTGGACTAGATGACCTACAAGGTCCCTTCCAACTCTATTCTGTTAGATTCTCTTGAGCTGCTAACCAATCTATGCATGAATTCCATCCTGATTTTTTTTAAAAAGAAATTCCAATCAGCAGGAATGAACATGGGCTTATTTAGATAGCAAAGCACCTCTCTCTTTCACTGCCCCCCCCCCTGATGGAGATCAATCTTATTCAGTTTATAAATAAAGATATTCACCCAGTTCAAGAGGCCATATGAAGCAACTAAAACCACTTAGCTTCACCAAGATTTACCGAATTCCATCACAAATCATAATCTCTCATAAATGTTTACCGAGCCGTCCATAAAACCGAGAACAAATGTTTGCTTGGCTCCATTTCTGAACAGCACAGAGTAGCGTGGATTAAGCACACAGTAAATCAAATTCTGTGCTGTCAATCTTCTCTCCAACACAAAACTGGCCCGCGTGCTGAAATATTCCGAGCGACAAGACCGAAACTGTATGTATGTCAAGAGTTATTTTCTCTTCAAAATAATTATCCATTCATGATCAACAAATGCACCTTCAAATTTCAAACCTTCAAGAAATCAGCAAATTGTGGTTGTTAGTTGCAAAGTCGTGTCTGATCCATTACGACCCCCATGGACAATGTTCCTCCAGGCCTTCCTGTCCTTTACCATTTGGGTCCCATTTGTTGGGGGTCAAGGGAAAGGGAGGGTTTGCCTTCTCCTTGTGCTCAACATCCCCATGTACAATTGATGGGCCACTGTGTGACACAGAATGCTGGACTCAATGGGCTTTGGCCTCATTCAGCATGGCTCTTCTTATGTTCTTATGTTCTACCATCCCGTGTTCTGGTTTCAGACTAAATTCAGATAATCATTGGAATAAATGATTGCTCCATGCATATCTTTGCAAAACGTAACATCTTCTTTATTTCTCCTTTTTCAGGATCTGGCCTTCTAAAGAGCAGTCGGGGTTGATCTCCTCTAAGACTGACCGGTTGGATTGCCTTGCAGTCCAAGGGCCTCACAGGAATCTTCTCCAGAACCACAGTTCAAAGGTTTCCATTATTTGGTGTTCAGCCTGACTTATGGTCCAACTTTTACATCCATCCACTGCAACTGGGAAAACCATAATCTTGACTATACTGTACCGCACTTTCACTGGCTGGAGCAGTTTGAGAGTGAGGTAAATATTGAGTAGTGATAGTGATACAAAGAAACCTGGATTGGTTTAGTATCTACTTGTAACCTGGATTGGTTTGATATCTACTTGTAAGCAGTGAAGGGCTACCAAAATTTTTATGACCACACTGTGGGCATAGCTTATGCATTTTCTTTCAACACCTTTCAGTGCAAATTGGGTGTCCTGGGGTGGAGCTCCATTTTTGCTACCCCACTGCGTCCCACCCACCCCCCGTCCGGGCAGTAGCCCACCCCTGCTTATAAGTAAGCTGAATGTAGCTAAAGTAAAGTTCCTGTATATAGAAGACTGAAGCAGAAAATATTTTGCACTGAAGAGTAAAACTATTGTTATCTACAAACGTGTCTTCATCATTTATCTGTTTCATTAATTGCCACATTATATTCTGGTATCTTATCTAGTCCTCCTGTGTTACCTTGTATATACACTGCTCAAAAAAATAAAGGGAACACTTAAACAACACAATACAACTCCAAGTAAATCAAATTTCTGTGAAATCAAACTGTCCACTTAAGAAGCAATGGTGATTGACAATCAATTGCACATGTGTTGTGCACATTCAACTTTGTATAGAACAAAGTATTCAATGAGAATATTTCATTCATTCAGATCTAGAATGTGTTATTTGAGTGTTTCCTTTATTTTTTTGAGCAATATATATCTGGATGAAAAAATCTTCTCCCGTTCAGCTAACATTGTTCAAAGTTGGAATCTTCTGCACCAAAATAGATCCTCCACCAAAATAGATGTTCTACCACCGTGGGAACATTCTTCCATATGCTGACCGAGCATGATTTCTTTCTTTCATTTTTTTCCCCATTTCTTTCTCCAACATCTCTACAAAATTGGAATGTCAACCCTAAACATTCCAAAATTGCATTAAAATAGATGTCTGTCTGTCTGTCTGTCTGTCTCTCTCTGTATATGATGTCATGTCATGATTCTTGATTCTTAACGAAAGTACCGGTATCTTTTCTTTTATGTACACTGAGAGCATATGCACCAAATTCCTTGTGTGTCCAATCACACTTGGCCAATAAAGATTTAATTAATATAAAAATATTTCAAAGTTTAAATATCTATAATACAGTCAAATCTCTCACAATCTGAAAGCATATAGTAGGGGGGAAATGTAAGCAATCTTGTTTATTCCTTTTGTTTATTAGCTATACAAAATGAAATTGTTGTTTAGCAATTAATTTTGGACAATTTATGATTTAGGTAATCTGATTGAAATTAATAAAGATTAAGGTATAGATAACAATATATAACATAGCAATGTAAAACTAAAATGAAATTAAATAAAAAAGCTGTAACATTAATGCCAACAGGTTGGTTGGCAAATGTGTAAATTGTTAAGTGTTTAAGACTTGATATATAACTGTAATTACGAACGATGATATGATATGATATCTATAGGTCTGTATAAGTTGTGTTTTGTTTCTATTCTTGTCTGTCTGTTTTATGGTGTTTGTGTAGTTTTCTTAATGTAAATAATTAATAAAGATTATTTTTTTAAAAAAAAATTCTATTCTATTCTATTCTATTCCATATTTTGTATTCTATTATATTCCACTAATCTATTTTCTATCCTATATTATTCTATTCCACTCCTCTATTCTATTCCACTCCTCTATTCTATTCTATTCTATTCTACATTCTATTCTATTCTACATTCTATTCTACTCTATTCTATTCCATTCCACTCCTCTATTCTATTCTATTCTATTCTATTCTATTCTATTCTATTCTGTGTTTATATATAAATCTGTGTCATTTTCCTCCTGAGATTTCTGGGACGCTTGAACTCTGGTGATAACAAAGCTCACATGAAACCAAAGCAGAACGCACATGCGTCCGTATGCAGACCTAGAGACAAAACTCTGTGTGGGCTTCATAACAGATGTGTCAAAGACACATACTAAGATGAGGAATTAATTGAGACTATAAATAGCCTCGCGCGAGCGTTAGGAACACAAAAGGGCTTAGTATCTTTATCTACAAGCAGAATCAGGCCCCAGTTAATTGCCGAGGTGAGCTGGAATGCTAAGAAAAACGGAAAATGGGGGTAATTTAAGTCAATCTGATCATTCGATTCTAAAGAAGTCCCTACGTTTACCTCAGAAAAAAGCACCACATGACTAATTAGGTCCAGAGAGGAACTGAGGAAAAGTTCTTTGATAGGTTTTTTTTTGTTCACACCTGACAAAACGTGTCACTGAATCTTTTCCTTGGAGCAATTACAAGAAAGCATGTCTTCTCTTCCCCCGTTTCCAGGGAATCTATGAGGGCAGCTTCTATTTCTATTCCAGGGAGTACTTTATTTATTTTATTTCCTCATACTCTGCCTTTATTGGTTTTATATAAATAACTCTGGGTAACACACTTATTCGAAACCCCTTTTGTCCTCCTATTTTCTCCACAACAACGATCTTGTGAAGAGCCTTCTCTGTGGCAGCCCCGGCCCTCTGGAATCCCAGCGACCAGTTAGGTCCCACAGAGTGGGTCTTCTCCGGGTCCCGTCAACTAAACAATGTCGCTTGGCGGGACCCAGGGGAAGAGCCTTCTCTGTGGCGGCCCCGGCCCTCTGGAATCAATTCCCCTCGGAGATTAGAACTGCTCCCACCCTCCTTGTCTTCTGTAAACAACTCAAGACCCACCTATACCGCCAGGCATGGGGGATTTGAGACACCTTTTCCCCAGGCTCCTTATAATTTATGTTTGGTACGTATGTGTTGTCTGGTTTTAATATGATAGGGGTTTAGTTATTTCTTTTAATATTAGATTTGTGCCATTATAATATTGTTTTTATCATTGTTGTGAGCCGCCCCGAGTCTTCGGAGAGGGGCGGCATACAAATCTAATAAATTGAATTGAATTGAATAGATTGGGCTGAGAGAGACTTGACAAAAATCCACCCAGCTGGTTTTCAAGCCTAAAGTGGGATTTGAACTCATCACCTCCTGGGGAGTGGCTGAAAGTTACCCAGCCAGCTTTCATACCTAAGGTGGAACTAGAATTCACTATCTCCTGGTGAGTGGCGCAAAGTCACCCAGCCAACTTTCACGCCTAAGGCGGAACTAGAATAAAGTGACCAGATTATAACCTAGGTAAAGCGGAACACCATTGCTGGGGGACGGGATGGGATGGATGTTTTTGTGTGTGTGTGTGTGTGGCATACAAATCTAAGGTCCCACAGAGTTGGTCTCCTCCAGGTCCCGTCAACTAAACAATGTTGTTTGGCGGGACCCAGAGGAAGAGCCTTCTCTGTGGTGGCTCCGACTCTCTGGAGTCAGCTCCCTCCAGAGATTAGAACTGCCCCCACCCTCCTTGCCTTTCGTAAACTCCTTAAAACCCACCTCTGTTGTCAAGCGTGGGGGAACTGAAACATCTCCCCCTGCCTATGTAGTTTTTTGTGTATGATATGACTGTATGTATGTTTTTTATATATTGGGGTTTCTTGTTTTTTAGACTTTCTTAAATGTATTATTGTTATTTTAGATTCTAACTATTAGATTTGTCATTGTATACTGTTTTTATCATTGCTCTGAGCCGCCCCGAGTCTACGGAGAGGTGCGGCATACAAATCTAATAAATCAAATCAAATAATAATAATAATAATAATAATAATAATAATAATAACAACAACAACAACAACAACAACAACAACAACAACAATTGCTTCCGGGGGGAAGCAATATATGAAAGGACCCTTACAGCAGTAGCCCCCTTGGGAAGCCGGAAGCGCAGTGGAAGGAAAGGTCCAAATAATCCAAAGAGAAAACCGAATGGAGTTGCGTGCACAACTCTGGGTGATTGGTGAGCGGGTGTGCACATGCGCGTGTGAGATTTACCTTCTGCGCATGCGCAGGAAGCCCAATCATGCACGAAGATGCACGGGCGCGCAAGATTCTGCTGGTTTTTGGCATTTTTTTGCGGCAGCAGAGCAAATAAAATGCCGAAAATCAGTGAAATCTCATAAGTGTGCACGTCCTCGCATGAGATTTGGCTTCCTGAGCATGTATAAGCATAATTCAATACCTGGGAGGGTGAAAACATCTTTTCCCGCTCCCCAGAGGCCCTCTGGAGGCCGGAAACGGACTGTTTCCCAACTTCTGGTGGGCTCAGTAGGCTCGTGTTTTGCCCTCCCTAGGCTCCAAAGGATTCCCTGGAGCCAGGGAAGGGTAAAAACGCCCTCCGCCATCCCCCTGGAGGCTCTCTGAAAGGCAAAAATGCTCACCCAGAGCCTCTGCACGAGCCAAAAATCAGCTGGCCGGCACACACATGCATGTTGGAGGGAGGGAGGGACGGAGGAAGGGACGGACAAACAAACAAACAAACAAACAAACAGGTCTCCGATCAGTTTCCAGTCACAATTCAAAGTGTTGGTTATGACCTATAAAGCCCTACATGACATCGGACCAGAATACCTTCAGAACCACCTTCTGCTGCACGAATCCCAGCAACCAATAAGGTCCCACAGAGTTGGCCTTCTCCGGGTCCCGTCGACTAAGCAATGTCATCTGGCAGGACCCAGGGGAAGAGCCTTCTCTGTGGCGGCCCCAGCCCTCTGAAATCAACTCCCCGTGGAGATTAGAACGGCCCCCATCCTCCTTGCCTTTCGCAAGTTACTCAAGACCCACTTTTGTCACCAGGCATGGGGTAACTGAGATACCCCTGAGCACATATAGCTTTTATGAATGGTATGATTGTATTGTATGGTTCTTAATGATGGGGTTTTTGTAATGTTTTTGTTTTCTTTTTAAATATTGGGTTTGTATGCTGTTGTGATTGTTGTGAGCCGCTCTGAGTCTCCAGAGAGGGGCAGCATACAAATCTAATAAATTAAATTTAATTTAAATTAAATTAAATGGCTCGCGTGCCAGCAGATATGGCTCCGCGTGCCACCTGTGGCACCTGTGCCATAGGTTCGCCATCACTGCAATATAATGTAGCATTCCTCCTTTTCAGGATCTACTCAGTCTATTCCTCTCCCCAAAGTTTCCCAGCCTAGACCGACCTTTACAACCAGCTAGCCTCGCTGGGTCTCTTTTTTTTTTGAGGGTCCCCCCCCCCCAAAAAATAAAATATTTGCACACTTCAAGTCCATTATAATACCTACCTTGCAATGCCTTCCCCTTGCATCCAAGTCAACAAGTCTGGAGCTAAACAATCAACACAATAACCCACTATTTGGAAGGAAGGAAGGAAGGAAGGAAGGAAGGAAGGAAGGAAGGAAGGAAGGAAGGAAGGAAGGAAGGAAGGAAGGAAGGAAGGAAGAGACAAATGATGTGCTAGAGTGCTATGGGAACAAACGGGAAGGCAATTAATGTCCACCTTGTGTCCAAAATATCGATCTTCCGCACAGAGAGACGAAAAGAGGAAGGAGTGTGTGTGTTGTGTGCACACACAAACCTCCCATCTTGAAGAGCAGGGGCGATTCTTTTTATTTTTATTTTCTTTTTTTTTGAGGTTGCCTTTTTCTTCCTTTTCACAGCGCCCGCCAACAATAGCAGCGTGAAGCAAATGTACAGTGTCTCCTTAGCTGTTGGGAATCATCTGTCTTTTTGCCCACAGGCGTTCAACGGCCTGAGAAGCAGATCAGTTCTCAGTGACAGCTTCTTCCCAGCCTCCTCATCGGACGTGATGGATTCTGGATCCAGCTTTTCTTAACAGCAGGACCCAACGGAAGAGCTTTGTAGCACTGGCTGCCAATTTGCTCGTGGTTTCAATTCACAAAGGGCTGGTGGTCAACCTCAAAGCCTTTGATTTGGGATCAGGGTATTTGAAGGACCATCTTTTGCCAGTCACATCGACCGGACCCACCAAAGTGTGGAGACATTGAATGCTATGTGTCCCATCTTCTAGAGTGGTTCATCTGGTTGGACCAAGAAGAATGGCCTTCTCTATTCTTAAGATCTAAAACGGTCACCTAACACCAAAAACGTCATCAAAAAAGCACAACCAAGAATGTTCTTTCTGTGCCAGCTCAGGAAGCTCAAACTGTCCAAGGAGCTGCTGATCCAGTTCTACAGAGGAATCATTGAGTCTGTCATCTGCACCTCTATAATGGTCTGGTTTGGTTCTGCAACCCAGCAAGACAGACACAGACTTCAGAGGAGAATCAGAACTGCAGAAAAAACATTGGCTGCCAACCTGCCTTCCATTGAGGACCTGGATACTGCACGAGTCAAAAAGAGAACAGTGAAAATATTTACTGACCCTTCGCATCCTGGACACAAACTGTTTCAACTCCTACCCTCAAAATGTCACCACAGAGCACTGCACACCAAGACAACTAGACACAAGAACAGTTTTTCCCAAACGCCATCACTCTGCTAAACAAATAATTCCCTCTCCACTGTCAAACTACAGTATACACTAACTCTGCACTTCTATTTCTACTAGATTTTTCTCATCATTCCTATCACCCATTTCCTGTCACACAAAGAAATGTCATGGGGCTTTGATTGAATGCCAACTGCCACCTTTTGATTACTCTTGAAACAGCTGCTGTATCTAGAAATGGCAATTTGCCCAGGTTCGCCTGGTGCACCAGTTGCGGCCCTATCTGGACCGGGACTCACTGCTCACAGTCACTCATGCCCTCATCACCTCGAGGTTCGACTACTGTAATGCTCTCTACATGGGGCTACCTTTGAAAAGTGTTCGGAAACTTCAGATCATGCAGAATGCAGCTGCGAGAGCAGTCATGGGTTTACCTAGGTATGCCCATGCTTCACCAACACTCTGCAGTCTGCATTGGTTGCCGATCAATTTCCGGTCACAATTCAAAGCGTTGGTTATGACCTTTGAAGCCTTTCATGGCATCGGACCAGAATATCTCCGAGACCGCCTTCTGCCGCACGAATCCCAGCGACCGATTAGGTCCCACAGAGTGGGCCTTCTCCGGGTCCCGTCAACTAAACAATGTTGGTTGGCGGGCCCCAGGGGAAGAGCCTTCTCTGTGGCGGCCCCGACTCTCTGGAACCAGCTCCCCCCAGAGATTAGAACTGCCCCTACTCTCCTTGCCTTTCGTAAGCTCCTGAAAACCCACCTTTGTCGTCAGGCATGGGGGAACTGAGACATCTCCCCCGGGCATATACAATTTATGCATGGTATGTTTGTTTGTTTGTATGTATGTTTGTTTTAGTAAATGGGGTTTTTTAAATATTTTAAATTAAAATTTAGATTTGTCATGAATTGTTTTATTTTGCTGTGAGCCGCCCCGAGTCTGCGGAGAGGGGTGGCATACAAATCTAAATAATAAATAATAAATAAATTTCCTCCCACTTATGACTGTATGACTGTAACTTGTTGCTTTTACCATAAGATTTTTATTAATATTAATTGTTTCTTCATTGCTTATTTGACCCCTATGACAATCATTATGGGTTTTTTTAACCTCATGATTCTTGACAGATCTATATTTTCTTTTATGTAAACTGAGAGCATCTGCACCATAGACAAATTCCTTATGTGTCCAAACATACTTGGCCAATAAAGAATTCTATTCTATTCTATTCTATTTTTGGATTTTTTTGATTCCCCTCACCTCACCTTCTTCCTTCGGCAGTGACTGTCCTCCTCCTCTTCTTCCTCCTCCTCCTCCCACCCAAATTCCAAGCCTTTATTTCTTTCCTAATGGGTTTGCACGCATTATTTGCTTTTACATTGATTCCTATGGGACAAATTGCTTCTACTTAAGAACTTTTCTACTTAAGAACCTGGTCAATAAATGAATTAAGTTCTTAAGTAGAGGTACATTATTTGAATTGTCAGGAGTACGTGTGTAAATTTTGCCTTTCTTCAGACCGATAGCGTAGCTGCAGCAGTGTTTCAAAATGGCGCCTGTAAGTGATATACGTTACAAGCAGCATGTCATCATTGAATTTCTCACTGCGGAGAAAGAAACTGTTGGGAACATTCACAAATGTTTGTGTACAGTTTATGGAGAATCTGCAGTTGACAGAAGTACGGTGAGTCGCTGGGCACAGAGGGCGAGGTCATTACAGTGCAGAAATAGCTTCGTGACCAGAACAAGGAGTGTTACCGACAGGGCATACACGACCTTGGGTCTCGCTGGAGGAAGGACACAGAACAGGACAGAGATTACGTGGAAAAATAGGGAGTGTAGAAGAAACGTCATTCTTTCCTGTGTATAAGTTTCATTGAGTTCAATAAATAATTGTTGGAGAAAAAAAATGTGGTGCATTACTTTCTGGGCGACCCTCGTACATTTTCCCAAATAAATTTTATTTATTTATTTATTTATTTATCAGATTTGTATGCCGCCCCTCTCCGTAGACTCAGGGCAGCTCACAACACAATAAAACAGTTCATGACAAATCTAATAATTTACAACTTAAAATATTTTTAAAAACCCATTATAAGCAGACATACATACAAACATACCATACATAAATTATATCACACATAAATTGTATAGGCCCGGGGAAGATATCTCAGTTCCCCCATGCCTGCTGACAAAGGTGGGTTTTGAGGAGTTTACGAAAGGCAAGGAGGGTAGGGGCAGTTCTAATCTCTGGGGGGAGCTGGTTCCAGAGAGTCGGGGCCGCCACAGAGAAGGCTCTTCCCCTGGGGCCCGCCAACCGACATTGTTTAGTTGACAGGACCCAGAGAAGGCCGACTCTGTGGGACCTAATCGTTCGCTGGGATTCGTGCAGCAGAAGGCGGTCTCGGAGATATTCTGGTCCGATGCCATGAAATAAATCAATGGAACACAAAACCTCTAAAAACAAACTCATACCTTCCTCAAAAATACCCCAAATGAATATAAATATAGTATATAGAACTAAAGAAAATAAACATACAATTCCACATAGTAGACATAAATACCTAACATCAGGACGCTCGATAGTGATAGTCAACAATATGGTTGACAAATTATGTCTTTACTATTGAAACTGAACGTTTTATATGCTCTAGGCTGATTTGTCTGCCTATTTTTCTTCGTTTCTTTTTTTCTCTGTACTGTATATTTTATTTATTTATTTATTTGTTGGATTTGTATGCTACCCCTCTCCATGGACTCGGGGCGGCTAACAACAGTGATAAAAACAGCATGTAGAAATCCAATACTAAAACAGCTAAAAACCCTTGTTATAAAACCAATCATACATACAAACATACCATGCATAAATTGTAGAAGCCTAGGGGGAAAGAATATCTCAGTTCCCCCATGCCTGACGGCAGAGGTGGGTTTTGAGGAGCTTACAAAAGGCGAGGAGGGTGGGGGCTATTCTAATCTCTGGAGGCAGTTGGTTCCAGAGGGCCGGGGCCACCACAGAGAAGGCTCTTCCCCTGGGGCCCGCCAAACGACATTGTTTAGTTGACGGGACCCGGAGAAGGCCCACTCTGTGGGACCTAGCTGGTCTCTGGGATTCGTGTGGCAGCAGGCGGTCCCAGAGATAATCTGGTCCAAATTTTGTTTGTTTTGACTGGTTTTATATGTAGAAATTTAATAAAGATTATTTAAAAATGAAAAAAAAATTGCTTTGGAAGTCAGGAAGAGAATCACAAATTGCGTGCAATGGCTTCCTTGGTTCTAGGAATCTTGGAGACTTTCGATTGAGAAGAGGCTGAGTCCTAATGAAGCATTAACTAACAATCTAATTAGGAAGGGACAGTCCGTTGGCAAGCTGCAACTCCGCCTTCCCTGCAGATCCCGAGGCAGGCTGCCAAAATTTCCACCCGGGCTTTGCAAGGACAAAGAGGGTCAAATGGAGCTCGACTCCTGAAAGACATGTCTAACAGGTTTCTTGGCAGCGTGACACAGGTGGCTTGCCAGTTGGCCTCCTCCGGCAGGCTTTGCAAAAACTGCTCCGCTGGACCCGCAGCCCAAAGATCGCCATCCAAACACTAATGCAAACTGACTCGGTTTATCTCCTGACACCAACCAAGGTTGGATGGATGCTTCAAATGTTAAATTTGCAACCCACAGCAAAAATCTTTCGTGAGCCCAAGATGGATCTACTGAGTGCAGTCGTTAGAGTGCAGCGCTGCGGGTTATTTCTGCTGCCTGCTGGCTGCTTGCAATTTGGCAGATCGAATCTCAGTAGGCTCAAGGTTGACTCAGCCCTCCGTCCTTCCGAGGTGGGTAAAATGAGGACTCAGGTTGTTGGGGAAAATAGGCTGAGTGTGTAAACTGCTTAGAGAGGGCTCTAAAGCACTGTGAAGTGGTACACAGTGATGCCTTGTCTTACAAACTTAATTGGTTCCGGGATGAGGTTCTTAAGGTGAAAGGTTTGTAAGATGAAACAATGTTTCCCATGGGAATCAATGGAAAAGCGATTAATGTGTGCAAGCCCAAAACTCACCCCTTTTGCCAGCTGAAGTGCCCGTTTTTCTGCTGCTGGGATTCCCCTGAGGCTCCCCTCCATGGGAAACCCCACCTCCGGACTTCTGTGTTTTTGCGATACTGTGATTTCACTGAGACTCCCCTCACTGGGAAACCCTACCTCCAGACTTCCGTTGCCAGCGAAGCGCCCGTTTTTGTACTGCTAGGATTTCCCTGCTGGGATTCCCCTACATCACAAAAACACGGAAGTCCGGAGGTGGGGTTTCCCATGGAGGGGAGCCTCAGGAGAATCCCAGCAGTGCAAAAACGGGTGCTTCGCTGGCAACGGAAGTCCGGAGGCGGGGCATCCCAGCGGCAGCGGTGGGTTTGTAAGGTGAAAATAGTTTGTAAGAAAAGGCAAAAAAATCTTAAATCCCGGGTTTGTATCTCGAAAAGTTTGTATGACGAGGCGTTTGTAAGACGAGGTATCACTGTATTTATTTATTTATTACATTTGTATGCCGCCCTTCTCCGAGGACTCGGGGTGGCTAAACACATATAATTAGACCTATATACATCACCTCGAGGCTCGACTACTGTGATGCTCTCTACATGGGGCTACCTTTGAAGAATGTTCAGAAACTTCAGATTGTGCAGAATGCAGCTGCGAGAGCAATCATGGGCTTTCCCACGTATGCCCATGTTACTCCAACACTCCACAGTCTACATTGGTTGCCGATCAGTTTCCGGTCACAATTCAAAGTGTTGGTTATGACCTATAAAGCCCTTCATGGCATCGGGCCAGAATATCTCCGGGACCGCCTTCTGCCGCACGAATCCCAGTGACCGGTTAGGTCCCACAGAGTTGGCCTTCTCCGGGTCCCGTCGACTAAACAATGTCATCTGGCGGGACCCAGGGGAAGAGCCTTCTCTGTGGTGGCTCCAACCCTCTGGAACCAGCTCCCCCCCAGAGATTAGGATTGCCCCCACCCTCCTTGCCTTTCGGAAACTCCTTAAAACCCACCTCTGCCATCAGGCATGGGGGAATTGAAACATCTCCCCCTTGCCCATGTAGTTTCTGTGTATAATTCGACTGTGTGCTTGTTTTTTATATATTGGGGTTCTTTTGGATTTTTTAACTTAAAACTGTAATTTAGATTGCTAAATATTAGATTTGTTACTATGTATTGTTTACCATTGTTGTGAGCCACCCCGAGTCTACGGAGAGGGGCGGCATATAAATCCAATAAATCTAATCTAATCTAATCTAATCTAATTAGTTTATTATTAGATTTGTATGCCGCCCCTCTCCAAAGACTAATGTAACAACACAGTACAATGGCAAATCTAATTAAATTTAAAAGTGATCAAAGCAATGGAAATTGTAGTTTAATGTTTCCAAATGTAAAATTGAGGAAAAGGAATCCACAATCTGAGTGGATATTGGCAGTTCTGTGCTAGCAAAAGCTTCAGAAGAGAAGGATTTAGGGGTCGTGATTTCTGACAGTCTCAAAATGGGTGAACAGTGCAGTCAGGCGGTAGGAAAAACGAGTCGAATGCTTGGCTGCATAGCTAGAAGGATAACAAGCAGAAAGAGGGAGTTTGTGATCCCGCTGTATAGAGCGCTGGTGAGACCACATCTAGAATACTGTGTTCAGTTCTGGAGACCTCACCTACAAAAAGATATTGACAAAATTGAATGAGTCCAAAGACGGGCAACAAAACTGGTGGAGGGTCTTAAGCATAAAACTTATCAGGAAAGACTTCATTAACTCAACCTATATAGTCTGGAGGACAGAAGGGAAAGTGGGGACATTATCAAAACATTTAAATATGTCCAAAGGTTAAATAAGGTTCAGGAGGGAAGTGTTTTTACTAGGAAAGTGTACACAAGGACAAGGGGGCACAATCTGAGGATAGTTGGGAAAAAGATCAGAAGCAACGTGAGAAAATATTATTTGACTGAAAGAGTAGAAGGTGCTTGGAATAAACTCCCAGCAGACGTGGTTGGTCAATCCACAGTCACTGAATTTAAACATGTCTGGGATAAACATAGATCCATCCTAAAATAATGCCGCCCCGAGTCTACGGAGAGGGGCGGCATACAAATCTAATAAATAAATAAGTACCGTAAGTAAGTAAGTAAGTAAGTAAGTAAGTAAGTAAGTAAGTAAGTAAGTAAGTAAGTAAGTAAGTAGGTAGGTAGGTAAGTAAGTAGGTAAGTAAGTAGGTAAGTAAGTAAGTAAGTAAGTAAATAATACAGGAAATAGTGTAAGGGCAGACTAGATAGACCGTGAGGTCTTTTTCTGCCGTCAATCTTCTATGTTTCTATGTTTCTTCTCTTCCCAATCTCGGAATAAACCCTCCAGGAATCTCCTCTTGAGATCCTCATGGAAACTTCACCCCACAAACAACGTCACTTGATGAGTTGTACCCTGCTCCACAAGCAGATCCCTTTGAGCATTCAATCCCCTCCATCCTAAGCAAGGATTCCCCTGAGCGATCTACCTAGCTCCAGATTTGTTATTTTCCTGGCATCCAAAGCATCCTTTGTGCTTCGTGTGAAGGTTGTCCCCGAGCTGTGTTCTTAGAAGATGATTATCTCCATCGCGCTTTTAAAAATTCTTCCAGTGCCCATCTTAATCCTCGCAGATTGTCCTCAATCGGCGGTTTTAATAAATTGTTTCATTAGGATTGTTTGTTCTTCTTTGAGGTACAAGGATTTTTTTAACTCGGCTTTTATTGTGCCTTGCTACGGATATGATTGGCTATAAAGGGAGCAGTAAATCTGAAATAATGATAAATAAATCATACTAATAATACTGACATATGGTAGGAGCAGAACCTGATTTTTCAGGAGAAAAGAAAGCTGTGGCAAATATGGTTTTGCAAGCTTTGTTTGCAAAAGTAAGAATAATATTTAAAGAGAGAGGAAGAAGGGAACCTTCTGTTGCTTAATTCTCAGAGGCACAAAAAGAGTTTTGCAGTCGGTTTTTGCTATCGAACTTCATTTGCAATACAGTTAATAATACATTTCCCACGTGTAAATGGTTTGGACTATAATAAACTGATTTTTATTTTAAAAGGGGAAAAAAACGGCATAGAGATAAACGCGCAAGGGGAACAAAGCATTTAGGACAAACAAGCCCCGTTTGTTCCCAACTCTGCAGATTTTTATGAAAAGCAAGAAATTGCTCGTTGTCTCCGAAAGAGCAGAACAAAAATAGCAATTCAGAGTTTCAGGGTGAAACTTTCCAAAGGGCAAACTTTTGAACTGTGACAAATATTTCCATTTTGAGATTGGAATCGCTCGACGGAATAAAGCGCACCTGCAATAAAATTAAGCAAACAAAATAAAATAACAAACAAAATAAAATTCAAAAGACCAGCGAGTACTGAAGGATAAGACAGGGAGAGGCTGAGAGAAACCACATAAAAGAAGCTTGGAGGCAATGAATAAAGGGAGAGAGGGGGGAAGAAGGAAAGGAATGGAAAACACTCCACGGACTGCATTGGCTGCTGATTGGTTTCCGGACACAATTCAAAGTGTTGGTGTACATGGCATGGGACCGGATTAGTTACGGGACCGTCTTCTGCTGCATGAATCCCAGTGACCGGTTAGGTCCCACAGAGTTGGCCTTCTCCGGGTCCCATCAGCTAGACAATTTATTTATTGGATTTGTATGCCGCCCCTCTCCGTAGACTCGGGGCGGCTAACAACAATAATAAAAACAGCATGTAAATCCAATACTACAACAACTAAAAAACCCTTATTTTAAAACCAATCATACCTACAAGCAAACATACCATGCATAAATTGTAAAGGCCTAGGGGGAAAGAGTATCTCAGTCCCCCCATGCCTGACGGCAGAGGTGGGTTTTAGGGAGCTTACGAAAGGCAAGGAGGATGGGGGCAATTCTAATCTCCGGGGGGAGTTGGTTCCAGACGGCCGGGGCCACCACAGAGAAGGCTCTTCCCCTGGGCCCCGCCAACCGACATTGTTTAGTTGACAGGACCCGGAGAAGGCCCACTCTGTGGGACCTAACTGGTCGCTGGGATTCGTGCAGCAGAAGGCGGTCCCTGAGATAATCTGGTCCGGTGCAATGTCCTCTGGTGGGGCCCAGGGGAAGAGCCTTCTCTGTGGCGGCCCCAGCCCTCTGGAATCAGCTCCCTCCAGAGATTCGCACTGCCCCCGCTCTCCTCGTCTTTTGCAAGAGCCTCAAAAAGTCATTTATGTCACCAGGCATGGGGCAATTAGATCAAGAGCCCCTCCTTTGTTTACGAGATGCAATGTGTGGTTCTGAATAAATTGGTTGACTGTTTTGATTATATATGGGATTTTAGGAGTAACTTTTAATGAATTAGATTTGTTGCCGTGTTGCTTTTGTACCCTGTGAGCCGCCCCGAGTCTTCAGAGAGGGCGGCATACAAATCTAAATAATAATAATAATAATAATAATAATAATAATAATAATAATAATAATAACTGTAAGTCAATGCCGTATGGACAGTTGGTGGAACAAAGCATTGCATGGAGAGCTTTTGGAGAAGATTGAAGACAAAGTGGATAAAGAAAAGACCTGGTCATGGCTTACAAGTGGAACACTAAAAAAGGAGACAGAAGGACTAATACTGGGGGCACAAGAACAGGCCATTAGAACAAATGCTGTCAAAGCCAGAGTTGAAAAATCAACAGACGATCCAAAGTGCAGACTCTGTAAAGAAGCAGATGAAACAATCAATCACATACTCAGCTGCTGCAAAAAGATCGCACAGACTGACTACAAGAATAAACATGATGCTGTGGCACAGATGATCCATTGGAACTTGTGCCGGAACTACCATTTCCTAGTGGCAAAGAATTGGTGGGATCATAAGCCCGAAAAAGTGGTCGAAAATGAGCAAGCAAAACTACTGTGGGACTTCCGACTTCCGACTGACCAAATTCTGAAGCATAACACACCAGACATTGTGATCGTGGAGAAAAAGAAAGTATGGGTCATCAACGTCGCAATCCCAGGGGACAGCAGAATTGAGGAGAAGCAGCTAGAGAAATTAGTGAAATACAAAGATCTAAAAATCGAGCTGCAACGACTCTGGCATAAGCCAGTGAAAGTGGTCCCAGTGGTACTTGGCACGCTGGGCGCAGTACCAAAGGATCTCAGTGGACACTTGAAAACCATCGGAATTGACAAAATCTCCATCTGTCAATTGCAAAAGGCCGCTTTACTGGGATTGGCAAACATAATTCACCGCTACATCACGCAGTCCTAGGTGCTTGGGAAGCGCCTGACTGGTGATGAAATACGAAATCCAGCATAGTGATCTCGTTTGCTGTGTTGTACTGACATAATAATAATAATAATAATAATAATAATAATAATAATAATAATAATAATAATAATAATAATAATAATAATAATAATAATGTGATTCCAATTTATTCCTTATAGCTTGGTCCCAAATTCTCAAAATGTCAACATTTGGGGTCAACCTTTACTTACCATAGCTTTAGTCCTAAATCCACCTCTTTGCTGTTAAAGCCCAGGGATTTTCCAGGTTGGCGAAAACTGTTAAGGAAGAAGAAAGACACGTCCTTAGAAGCTGATCAATGTAACTGGAGTATAATAGAGATATAACAGATATCTCAAAAGGGGTTTTGAAAATTCTTATCTTCAAAAGAGTACTAACACCGGGCACAAAACAAAGCTGGTCGCTGACCCATCAAAACATTTTGAGAGTTAAGAAGGGACATGTTTGTGAATTTTTATTTTTAAATAGTTTTTATTGAATACATACATAAAAAGAAAAGAAAGGAAAAAAAGACACAAGAAGAAACAGAAATAAAATAAACATGTAAACATAACAAACAGGTAAAACTTCTGCCGCACGAATCCCAACAACCAATTAGGTCCCACAGATTCGGCCTTCTCCGGGTCCCGTCGACGAAACAATGTCGCTTGGTGGGACCCAAGGGAAGAGCCTTCTCTGTGGTGGCCCCGGCCCTCTGGAATCAGCTCCCCCCAGAGATTAGGACCGCCGCTACCCTCCTTGCCTTCCACAAACTCTTGAAAAGCCACCTATGTCGCCAGGCATGGGGAAATTGATTCCCCCAGTTGTCCCGCTTTATGTATGGTATGTTGAGTTGTGTGATTGTTTTTTAATAAGGGTTTCTTAATGTGCTCTGGCTTTTAATATTGGATTTGTAGACTGTATTGTTTGTGGGAAGCCGCTCCGAGTCCTTGGAGAGGGGTGCCATACAAATCTAATAAATAAATAAATAAAAATAAATAAAAACATACATTTCATCTAAGATAATGTTTTTCCTATGCTCATAATCATGGTTAATTGTTTTTATTTACAGTTATAATTTCTATTTCTTTAATTCCATAATTTTCTTTCTTTGTGTACATATGTTTGTATGTTTTGTAGAAGACACTCTGGCCAACCCTGCTGTTGTAGACTGTGGTTAAATGACCTAACGTTAGGTGTTTATTTCTGGTGTGTGGATTTGTACATTTGTATGGTTTCGTTTTTATATATTTAACAAGTATATAAATAATATCTATCAAAATATTTGTTTTGTGTAATTGCATGTAAGGCAAAGATTAGTCACTGCCTTCTGGGTTTCATTGATAGCCGGTGCTTTGGTCTGATATTTTCATTTTAGTTGGTAGTGTAATGTTTTTGTCTCTTTTCATATAAAAATAGGGAGTGTTTGGTCTTTGATTTTCTTTAAACTTTTAAGTATTTATTCTGTGAAGGTTTTTTTTAATGGATCTTTTCCATCCTGAGTTCATCTTCACCCCTAATGAAAATAAGAATACAGTAATCCCTCGTTTTTCGCGGAGGATGCGTTCCAAGGCCACCCGTGAAAAATGAATTTCCATGAAGTAGCGGAAAGATAGTTTTTTATGCATTTAATTAGTATTTGGACTTTTGAAACCCACCCTTTGCATTAAACAGTCATTCTATAATGTTTCTCAGCTGGAACTACATGTGATAACCTACCAGTTTCTTTAATAGAGTACAGTAGGACCATAGAAGAATTTTATGAACTTTTAATGGATATTGACAAAATTGAACGGGTCCAAAGACGGGCTACAAGAATGGTGGAAGGTCTTAAGCATAAAACGTATCAGGAAAGACTTCATGAACTCAATCTGTATAGTCTGGAGGACAGAAGGGAAAGGGGGGGACATGATTGAAACATTTAAATATGTTAAAGGGTTAAATAAGGTCCAGGAGGGAAGTGTTTTTAATAGGAAAGTGAACACAAGAACAAGGGGACACAATCTGAAGTTAGTTGGGGGAAAGATCAAAAGCAACATGAGAAAATATTATTTTACTGAAAGAGTAGTAGATCCTTGGAACAAACTTCCAGCAGACGTGGTAGATGAATCCACAGTAACTGAATTTAAACATGCCTGGGATAAACATATATCCATCCTAAGATAAAATACAGAAAATAGTATAAGGGCAGACTAGATGGATCATGAGGTCTTTTTCTGCCGTCAGTCTTCTATGTTTCTATGTTTACCCTTTGCATTAAACAGTCATTCTATAATGTTTCTCAGCTGGAACTACATGTGTTATCCTACCAGTTTCTTTAATAGAGTACAGTAGGACCGTAGAAGAATTTTATGAACTTTTAATGGATTTAAAATTTTCAATGGATTTAATGGATTTAAGCCCCCTTTGAAAACCCATGAAGTAGCGAATCCGCAAAAGATGAACCGCGAAGTAGGGAAGGCATTACTGTACTACAGAGTTGGAGCAGACCTTGGAAGTCTTCTAGACAAACACCCAACACCCACTCCGCTCAAGTAGGAAACACTATACCATCTCAGACATTAACACCCTTGAAAATGTCCAAAGATACTTCACCAGAAGAGCCCTTCACTCCTCCACTCGAAATAGAATACCCTACGAGACTAGACTTTCAATCCTGGGCCTAGAAAGTTTAGAACTAAGACGCCTTAAACAAGATCTAAGTATTGCCTACAAGATCATATGCTGCAACGTCCTGCCTGTCGGCGACTACTTCAGCTTCAGCTTCAACCACAACAACACAAGAGCACACAACAGATTTAAACTTAATATTAACTGCTCCAAACTTGACTGTAAAAAATATGACTTCAGTAACCAAGTTGTCGAAGCGTGTAACTCATTACCGGACTCCATAGTGTCATCCCTAAACCCCCAACACTTTACCCTTAGATTATCTATGGTTGACCTATCCAGATTCCTAAGAGGTCAGTAAGGGGCGAGTACAAGTGCACTAGTCTGCCTTCCGTCCCCTGTCCTATTGCTTTCCTATATCTCCTATACCTTTCTTCTATTCCTATATCTCTTCTTCTATTCTTTCATTGATATGTTCTATTACTTTATCTTCTTTTCTATTATTTCTTAGATATATTTTACTATGAGTATCTCCTCTATAACCTTCATCATGTATTTTACTATGTGTATATAGATATATACCCACTAAAACCCTCATTGTGTATTGGACAAAATAAATAAATAAATAAATAAATAAATATCTGCTGGCACATGAGCCATTGCCCTAGCTCAGGTCCAATGTGCATATGTGTGCCAGCCAGATGACTTTTGACTCGTACAGAGGCTCTGGGAGGGCATTTTTGACTTCCAGAGAGCCTCTAGAGGGATGGGAAGGACATTTTTACCCTCCCTGGGCTCCAAGGAAGACTTTTGACCTGGGGAGGGTGAAACATGAGCCTACTGGGCCCACCAGAAGTTGGGAAACAGTCCGTTTCCAGCCTCCAGAGAGCCTTGGGGGATGTGGGAAGCTGTTTTTGCCCTTCCCAGGCATTGAATTATGGTGTGGGCCCTCGTTCATGTACAATAGCATGCACACACATTCTTTTGGCAGCTGAGAAAAAAAGGTTCACCATCACTGTTCTATACCATTTCAGACAAAAGGCTGTTTAAACTTTTCTTTAAAACCTCCATTGTTGGAGCACCCACAACTTCTGGAGATGTAAGATGAAAGCCTTGGTAAGAGCACACCTAGAAATACTGTGTCCAGTTTTGGTCATCACACTATTAAAAAAAGATGTTGAGAACAGAAAAGAGCAACCAGGTTGATTAGGGGACTGGAGGATAAAACATACGATGGATGGTTGCAGGATCTGGGCATGGCCAATCTAGTGAAGAGAAGGACCAGGGGAGACATGAGAGCAGTCTTCCGATATTTGAGGGGCTGCCACAGAGAGGAAGGGGTCAAGCTAGTCTCCAAAGAACTTGAAGGCCAGGCAGGGAATAATGGATGAAAACTGATCAAGGAAAGATTCAACCTGGAAATGAGATTTATTTTCTGATAGTGAGAACGATCAACCCATGATAGAAGTTGCCTTCAGAAGTTGTGGGAGCTTCATCGCTGGAGGCTTTGAAGAAGAGCCTGGACTGCCATCTGTCAGAAATTTTTTAGGATCTCTTAATGAACTCAATCTGTATAGTCTGGAGGACAGAAGGAAAAGGGGGGACATGATCGAAACATTTAAATATGTTAAAGGGTTAAATAAGGTTCAGGAGGGAAGTGTTTTTAATAGAAAAGTGAACACAAGAACAAGGGGACAGAATCTGAAGTTAGTTGGGGGAAAGATCAAAAGCAACATGAGAAAATATTATTTTACTGAAAGAGTAGTAGATCCTTGGAACAAACTTCTAGCAGACGTGGTTGGTAAATCCACTGAATTTAAACATGCCTGGGATAAACATATATCCATTGTAAGATAAAATGCAGGAAATAGTATAAGGGCAGACTAGATGGACCATGAGGTCTTTTTCTGCCGTCAGTCTTCTATGTTTCTATGTTTCTATCTCCTACTTGGGCAGGGGTTTGGACTAGATGACCTCCAAGCAACCTTCCAACTCTGTTAATCTGTTAAATGTGTTTTAGTCCTTATAGCCCCAAAGTCTTTTTCTCACAAGCAAAAAAACAGCTAAGTTGCAAGTTTTGCTACTTATTCTACGGAAGTTAGGCTCCCCGGTTGTTAGAAAGTTGTACTCTATTCAAAATGTCATATTGTTAACTCAGCAAACGTAGATTCATAAACCCCTCCGGGCAAAATGACTAATCTTGCTGTAGCAAATAGAATCTCCTCTACCAGCATGGACACAGATGCTGAAACTAAAAGAAATTGTCACAAAATTTTAGGAGAAGTGGTAATTGACATATTTTACCAAGGAAGGTCCAAAATAATCTCGACACTTTTGCTGAGGAACATGTCCCCCAATCAGACTGCCTACGCTAGGATTTGTCCCGATACATACCAGCCTAATTTTTCTCTCGCAGCAAAAATGAATGTTTTCCCAATCAATATTAATAAAAATCTTAGGATACAAGCAACAAGTTGCAGTCATACAGTCATAAGTGGGAGGAAAAGGATGATAGGAATGATGAGAAAAAAACTAGTAGTAAAGTAGTAAGTAAAGACTTAGTAAATTGTTTGACAGTATTGAGGGAATTATTTGTTTAGCAGAGTGATGGCATTGTCCTTGTGTCCAGTTGTCTTGGTGTGAGGTGCTCTATAGCGTTCTTTTGAGGGTAGGGGTTGAAACAGTTTGTGTCCAGGGTGCGATGGGTCAGTAAATATTTTCACAGGCCTCTTTCTGACTCATGCAGTATACAGGTCCTCAATGGAAGGCAGGTTGATAGCAATGACGTGAGTTCTAGTCCGCCCTTAGGCATAAAAACCAGCTATTTAACTTTGCGCCAATCACCAGGAGACTGTGAGTTCTAGTCCCACTTTAGATATGACAGCCAGCTCGGTAACTTTGTGCCAACACCAGGAAACTGTGAGTTCTAGTCCCACCTTTGATGTGAAAGCTGGCTGGGTATCATCGGACCAGTTCCTTACTCTCTCTCAACCCAACCCACCTCACAGGGTTGTTTTGTGGGGTAAATAGGTATGTTCACCACCTTGAGTTATATGTACAAATGATAAAGGCAGGAGACAAATAAATAATTAGTTTAGTTTAGTTTAGTTTTATTGGATTTATATGCCGCCCCTCTCCGAAAACTCGGGGTGACTAACAGCAATCATAAACAGTATACAGTAATAATCCAATACTAAAAGCGAATTAAAAACCCCTTAATATAAAAAAACCAAACATGCATACATACAAACATACCATACATACAATTGTAAAGGCCTTGGGGGAGAAGGAATCTTAATTCCCCCATGCCTGGCGGCAGAGGTGGGTTTTAAGTAGCTTGCGAAAGGCAAGGATGGTGGGAGCAATTCTAATCTCTGGGGAGAGTTGGTTCCAGAGGTGATGAGGGCATGAGTGACTGTGAGCAGTGACTCCCGGTCCAAATAGGGTCGCAACTGGTGCACCAGGTGAACCTGGGCGAACGCCCCCCTCGCCACAGCTGAAAGATGTTTCTCTAATGTGAGCTGTGGATCGAGGAGGACGCACAAGTTGCGAACCCTCTCTGAGGGGGTCAATGATTCTCCCCCCAGGGTAATGGACGGACAGATGGAATTGTCCTTGGGAGGCAAGACCCACAGCCACTCCGTCTTGTCTGGGTTGAGTTTGAGTTTGTTGACACCCATCCAGGCCGCAACAGCCTCCAGACACCGGCACATCACTTCCACTGCTTTGCTGACTGGACATGGGGTGGAGATGTAAAGCTGGGAATCATCGGCATATTGATGATACCTCACCCCATGCCCTTGGATGATCTCGCCCAGCGGTTTCATGTAGATATTAAATAGCAGGGGGGAGAGGACCGACCCCTGAGGCACCCCACAAGGGAGAGACCTAGAGGTCGACCTCTGACCCCCCACTAACACCAACTTATGATTGATGCCCCTGTGAAGGCCACCTACAACTTTGCCTTCCATCATGTCTATTGTAGTGTCCTAAAGTCTCTTTTTCCTCCCTCTGCTCTTGACTGTATCCAATTTGACAAAATGATCTATGCAGGGACAAAAGGGAAAATACACCATGTACCAAATATTTTCTAAAATACAAGCGACGAGACTTCATTATCCGATGTAATTTTCTCTCCTTGCCATACCTCTCTTTTCTGAATTTTAATCAAATATCATACAGGCCTCGGATGAGGAAGGGTGGAGAGTGGGTTGAAAAAAAGAGAAAGGAAGCTGTAATGGTTCTTCTAATTGCTTGTTCTATGTCATTTGTAACTAATTACCCGAGTCACACCTTTGCAGGTTCTCCCTATCTTTTCCAAACACCCTTTTCAAAGTGAAAAACACCTCCAAGATTAACTAAAAAAGGAAGAGGCCTGCAATTAAATGATCTCAGCAACAACCGCCTCCAACTACAAGTCCTTAACTTGCAATGGTGCACTTAGTCACCAAAGTTATTTGAATTTTAAAAAGTGACTTATGACGGTTTTTCTCCCTCGCAATTAGAAACATAGAAACATAGAAGACTGACGGCAGAAAAAGACCTCAAGGTCCATCTAGTCTGCCCTCATACTATTTTCTGTATTTTATCTTAGGATGGATATATGTTTATCCCAGGCATGTTTAAATTCAGTTACTGTGCATTTACCAACCACGTCTGCTGGAAGTTTGTTCCAAGCATCTGCTACTCTTTCAGTCAAATAATATTTTCTCATGTTGCTTTTGATCTTCCCCCCAACTAACTTCAAATTGTGTCCCCTTGTTCTTATGTTCACTTTCCTATTAAAAACACTTCCCTCCTGGACCTTATTTAACCCTTTAACATATTTAAATGTTTCGATCATGTCCCCCCTTTTCCTTCTG
Organism: Erythrolamprus reginae; assembly: GCF_031021105.1. Classification (NCBI taxonomy): domain Eukaryota; kingdom Metazoa; phylum Chordata; class Lepidosauria; order Squamata; family Dipsadidae; genus Erythrolamprus; species Erythrolamprus reginae. The sequence goes on along the minus strand of NC_091959.1, from coordinate 40,269,900 downwards.
CCCTCCAGACTATACAGAGTGAGTTCATGAAGTCTTTCCTGATACGTTTTATGCTTAAGACCTTCCACCATTCTTGAAGCCCGTCTTCGGACCCGTTCAATTTTGTCAATATCTTTTTGTTGCAAAAAATCTCTGAACTCTCACACGCATACGCATCCCCTCCTGAGATTTTGCTTCTGCACATGTGCACGAAACAAAAATATGAAAAATTGGGGGGAGGGGAAAGGTGGTGGCGTCTATAGGACTGCCACTAGAGCGGCCGCGCGTGAATTGCACAATCTGGGGACCACTACTGTTGCACAGTCCACTACTGCACCAGTAGCAACCCACTACTGTATATAGTGTATATAAATGTGAATAGAAATAATGGGATAATAGGTAACAGTACTGTATATACGAGGGTTGCCCAATAAATAATGCACCACATTTTTTTTCTTCAACAATTATTTATTGAACACAATGAAACTTACACACAAGAAAGAATGATGTCTCTTCTACACTCCCTATTTTTCCACGTAATCTCCGTCCCGTTCTATGGCCTTCCTCCAGTGAGACACAAGGGCATCTATGCCCTGTCGGGACCACTCCTTGTTCTGGTCACGAAGCCATTTCTGCACTGTGCAAATCACCTCTTCGTCATCCTCAAAATGTCTTCTGCGACTAACCGTACTTCTGTCGACTGCAGATTCTCCATAAACTGTACACAAATGTTTGTGAATGTTCCCATGTTTCTTTCTCAACAGTGAGAAATTCAATGATGACATGCTGCTTTTAACGTACATCACTTACAGGCACCATTTTGAAACATTGCTGCAGCTACACTATCAGTCTGAAGAAACGCAAAATTTACACATGCACTCCTGACAATTCAAATAATGTACAGTGGTACCTCTACCTAAGAACGCCTCTACTTATAAACTTTTCTCAATAAGAACCGGGTGTTCAAGATTTTCTTGCCTCTTCTCAAGAACCATTTTCCACTTACAAACCCGAGCCTCTGAAACTGTAACTGGAAAAGGTAGGGAGAAGCCTCCATGGGGCCTCTCTAGGAATCTCCTGGGAGAAAACATGGCTGGAAAAGGCGGGGAGAAGCTTCCATGGGGCCTTTCTAGGAATTTCCTGGGAGGAAACAGGGCATCCACCCTCCCTGTGGTTTCCTCAATAGCACACATTATTTGCTTTTATACTGATTCCTATGGGAAAAATTGCTTCTTCTTACAAACTTTACTACTTAAGAACCTGGTCACAGAAAGAATTCAGTTCTTAAATAGAGGTACTATTGATTATCTAAAGTTTAGCATTCATACCATTACTGTAGCCTGGGGGGAGGATTGGTGCATTACCTTCTGGATGACCCTCATATATCGAATAGAAAAAGGGGAAATTTCGGGGGGTATATAATTTTTTTGGGGGGTGGGGGCAAAAAACGTCTGCAAGCAGCCCAAAAACTGATCCCCTAATATTGCACAGGTCACAAAATGAGTCATACAGCGTGAGATGCTGGTGGCTTTCTGAATGACTCAAATTACATGTGATGAATCACTCAAACAGAGCAAGTCCTATTTTCAAAATCAACTCCATCAATAGAGCATTGAATATATATATATAGCATACTGTCTCAAACTAAATAAAACAAAGAGACCCAAAAAACAACAACAACCTGGTGCCACAAATTAATATGGATTTTCTGTAATTAGACAGTGTTTTAGTAGGGTTACATTTCAGTAAATATTAAGTGCTTGGAAAATAACTGGAAACTTCAAGTAGGGGGTTGATTTGTTAGTTGGGAGTCTATTTTCTTGCTAAGAAAATAATCATGGAATTCAAAATATTGGCTACATATGAATATGTCATAAAAGGACCAAACCAGTAGCAGTGAACAAAGATTGCGATATACGTAGTCCTCGGGTTATGATTGTCATCAAAATTTGGAATTATGGTCATACGTTGTGATGTTGTAATGACCAGACCCAATTTTACAATCTTTTGTAAAACACACTGGTTGCTGAGAGAACACTGCGGTTGTTAAATGCAACTATCGAACAGTATGGGCTGGGGGGTGTTGCGAGAAACAGTTTGGTTAATCACTAGGAGACTGGGAGTTCTAGTACTGCCATAACTATCCAGGTTAGTTGGGTGACTTTGGGCCAATCACTAGGAGACAGTGAGTTCTATTCCAGCCTTAAGTGCAAAAGCCAGGCAGGTGACTTTGGGCCAATCACAAGGAAACTGGGAGTTCTAGTCCCACCTTAGATATGACAGTCAACAAGGTAACTTTGAGCAGAAGTCACCAGGCTATAAACGGAAAATCAGCTCGGCTAATCACCAGGAGCTGGTGAGTTCTAGTCATGCCTTCGCCTTGAAAGCCATCTGTCTGACTTTGGGCCAATCACCAGGTGACTGTGAGATCTAGTCCCACCTTAGATATGACAGCCGCTAGGTAACTTTGAGCCAATCCCCAGGAGACTTGGAGTTCTATTCCCGCCTTAGGTGTGAAAGCAGCTGGGTGACTTTGGACCAATCACCAGGAGACACTGAGTTCTAGTTCACCTTAGTCATGAAAGCTGGCTGAGTGATTCTGGTCCAATCACCAGGTGACTGTGAGTTCTAGTTCTGCCTTAGATATGACAGCCAGCTGTGGGACTTTGGGCCAATCATTAGAGGGAAACCGTGAGTTCTAATCCCACCACTTGAATCCTGAAAACCGGATGGGTGACCTTGGGCCAGTCCTTCTCCTTCAGCCCAACCTTCTTCACAAAGTTGTCATTGTGTAAGGAGAGATGTTAGCCACCTGATAAGTTTGTAAAAACAATAAAGGCAGGATTAATTTAAAACACAACCTAAAAATGTTGCCTTGGATTATAGGACAATAAATAATTAATAATTAATCATAATCGGAGGTTCTGATCCAACCTCACGTTCAAATGTGAGTGTGTGTGTGTGTGTGTATTGTTCCACTTGTCGCCAAATTATTTTTTATGCCAAGCCAGGACCACTGTATTAGCCCCAACTAAAAGAATCACTTTCCAGGGGGAGCTCTACCATAATGACAAATAATGTCTGGAACTTTTGTGTCAAGCGATAGCCGCGTCCAAAATTTGTTTTCCAATGAACCTTTGCCGATTAACAGCTGTACCAAACCAAGAGATTTGCAAAGCCCACTGCGCACTGGTGAATTATGCATTTCCAACTGTTTAAAGCTAATGTACCATAATCCTTCTGTAAAGATGGGGTGTGTGAAAATAGCCGAGATGGTTACCTTTGGTAAGGTGAACATTTGCAAATAAATGACACTTAGAAGCTGGAAAGCCAACCAGGGCTTTCCATATGTTACGTTCAACCAGCACAACAATGTAGTAATAAGTAGGTATAAATAATTACCCCAACTGAAAGGGAAGTTTTGAGAAAAAATTATGGACTGTGCGGAGATGAATAGATTGACTTTGAAACTTAAAGATTGACAAGATTCTGATTATTATAAAATTTGGAGGAAGTTTTCTGACTGGATAGAAAGTTAAAAGTGTTCGGAAACTTCAGATCGTGCAGAATGCAGCTGCGAGAGCAGTCATGGGCCTACCTAGGTATGCCCATGTTTCACAAACACTCCGCAGTCTGCATTGGTTGCCGATCAACTTCCGGTCACAATTCAAAGTGTTGGTTATGACCTTTAAAGCCCTCCATGGCACTGGACCAGAATATCTCTGAGACCGCCTTCTGCCGCATGAATCCCAGCGACCAATTAGGTCCCACAGAGTGGGCCTTGTCCGGGTCCCGTCAACTAAACAATGTCGGTTGGCGGGCCCCAGGGGAAGAGCCTTCTCTGTGGCGGCCCCGGCCCTCTGGAACCAACTCCCCCCAGAGATTAGAACTGCCCCTACTCTCCTTGCCTTTCGTAAGCTCCTTAAGACCCACCTGTGTCGTCAGGCATGGGGGAACTGAGGCATCTCCCCTGGGCGTACAATTTATGAATGGTATGTTTGTATGTATGTGTGTTAGAAAATGGGGTTTTAAAATGTTTTTTAGTAGGAATTTAGATTTGTCGCAAACTGTCTTTTTCACTTGTTGTGAGCCGCCCCGAGTCTGCGGAGAGGGGCGGCATACAAATCTAAATAAATAACAATAATAAATAAATAAAAGATATTTATATACAGTGTTCCCTCGATTTTCGCGGGTTCGAACTTCACGAAAAGTCTATACCACGGTTTTTCAAAAATATTAATTAAAAAATACTTTGCGTTTTCCCCCCCTATACCACGGTTTTTCCCCTCTGATGACGTCATATGTCATCGCCAAACATTTGTCCGCCTTTAATAAATATTTTTTTAATAAACTTTAATAAATAAACATGGTGAGTAATAATCTAAATGGTTGCTAAGGGAATGGGAAATTGTAATTTAGGGGTTTAAAGTGTTAAGGGAAGGCTTGTGATACTGTTCATAGCCAAAAATAGTGTATTTACTTCCGCATCTCTACTTCGCGGAAATTAAACTTTCGCGGGCAGTCTTGGAACGCATCCCCCGCAAAAGTCGAGGGAACACTATATTAATAGCTAGCTGTTTTGGGAAAAACTGAAACAAGAGGATTAGAATTAAATATTGGAAGCCAGATGGCGAAGATAAGAAATGGTGGTAGCACTATATTTATTAATTAATTATTATTAATTTATTTATTAATTGGATTTGTATGCCGCCCTTCTCCGTGGACTATATAATGATATAACACAAACTTAGTTACGGATTTTATCCATTATTGTTTTATTTTTTTCTCCAACACAAAGTTAAAAACAATACATAATTGTCAAACATATACAAATTTTTTCTTTTTACTTTATAATCATTCTATGGAGGATCTTATATCTCTTTCTTTCACAAAGGGACTGTAGAAACATATATCTTATATATATTCAAAAACCTCTGAAAAATATAGCTTTTCTCCATCTAATACTAAAACATTACAATAGCCTTTACATTAATCCCTGGTCACCAAAATCGCTTCTTACTGATTTTAGCTTAAACATATAGAACTTCATTTATTGAGTATGTGATGTATTATGAGAAGTTTCCTTTATTTTAGAAACATATAGAATCTCTATTAGTTATATGATAAGTTGATGTTGTATTAATTAGTTTAATGGAGATATGAAAGTTGAATTAAGATTTGGATAAAAGAGATTTTCTTAATGTTTATATCGATGTAATGTAATGTCCTACTGTAAGGTGGAGAAATGATTTTTTATTTGGAGGTTTAATAACTGATAATGTTGTATAAATTTTATAGAATTTTTAGATGAGGAAAGAGAGATAAGAGCCTCCATTGAATGATTAATAAGAAAAAGAAAAGTGCATCGTTGTGTATATCTCGAATAAAAATTATTTTTTTAAAAAAGAAAAAGAAAAGTTTTATATATGTTTGATTATAAGTATTGTTGTAGTGTTTGTAATTATGTACTGTTTTTATTTCATGGTGGAGAAAAATAAAACATTTATACACCTGGGGGGGAAATTACCTGCACATCTCAAAATCCTAACGTGCCCATCACTGAGGTCACGGTCTTAAATTTATTTCACAAGGAAATGTTCATGACAGAACCCCCACCGTTTAATTTTTTCTGATAACCAAACATGCCCAGAAGGTTCAGAAGACCCAATTAAATTAAAAATGCAACCCACAATCACCTTTTTATGCAAATAGGTAAGAGGGCTTATTACAGGATATGCTAAGTACTGAGTTCAAATCCTTAGATGATGGGAGGACAATAGGGCTAAAGACTCCCCTAAGCTAAGTTTTGGGTTCTTTTTAAAATGTTGCTTTCATTTAGACAGCAATTGGAGGGACCCAGGCTGTATCATTTTCTTGGTAATTGTTATATTCCAGGTAGTCCTCTGTTTGTTTACTAGTATTTGTATCCTATGTTTTATTTATTTATTTATTTTGTCCAATACACAACGAGGGCTTTAGTGGGTATATATCTATATATACATAGTAAAATACATGATGAAGGTTATAGAGGAGATACCCATAGTAAAATATATCTAAGAAATAATAGAAAAGAAGATATAGTAATAGAACATATCGATGAAAGAATAGAAGAAGAGATATAGGAATAGAAGAAAGGTATAGGAGATATAGGAGAGCAATAGGACAGGGGACGGAAGGCACTAAAGTGCACTTGTACTGATCTCTTAAGAATCTGGATAGGTCAACCGTAGATAATCTAAGGGTAAAGTGTTGGGGGTTTGGGGATGACACTATGGAGTCCGGTAATGAGTTCCACGCTTCGACAACTCAGTTACTGAAGTCGTATTTTTTACAGTCAAGTTTGGAGCGGTTAATATTAAGTTTAAATCTGTTGTGTGCTCTTGTGTTGTTGTGGTTGAAGCTGAAGTAGTCGCCGACAGGCAGGACATTGCAGCATATGATCTTGTGGGCAATACTTAGATCTTGTTTAAGGCGTCTTAGTTCTAAACTTTCTAGGCCCAGGATTGAAAGTCTATTTCAAGTGGAGGAGTGAAGGGCTCTTCTGGTGCCCTTCTATTTCGAGTGGAGGAGTGAAGGGCTCTTCTGGTGAAGTATCTTTGGACATTTTCAAGGGTGTTAATGTCTGAGATGCGATATGGGTTCCAAACAGATGAGCTGTATTCGAGGATGGGTCTGGCAAAAGTTTTGTAAACTCTGGTAAGTAGTGTGAGATTGCCAGAGCAGAAGCTACGTAGGATTAGGTTTACAACTCTTGAAGCCTTCTTGGCTATATTGTTGCAGTGGGCTTTGGCACTTAAATCTTTTGTTATTAGTATACCAAGGTCTTTAACCGAATGGGGATTATCTGTGATAATTTGATTATTCAGTTCGTATTTGGAGTTCAGATTCTTCTTCCCAATGTGTAGGACAGAGCATTTGCTAGTTGAGATTTGGAGTTGCCATGTGTTAGACCACTCAGAAACAGCGTCAAGGTCTTTTTGGAGAGTAGTTGTGTTATCGGTGGTGTTGAAGAGTTTTACATCGTCGGCGAAGAGGACACAGTTGCTTGTGATGTAATCACAAAGGTCATTGATATAGAGAATGAATAGTGTTGGTCCCAGTGCAGTACCTTGGGGAACACCGCTTTTAACTTATGACTGTATGATTGTAACTTGTTGCTTGTATCCTTACGATTTATATTAATATTGACTGGTTCCTCATTGCTTATTTGACCCTTATGGCAATCATTAAGAGTTGTAGTTGATTCTTGACGAATGTATCTTTTCTTTTATGCACACTGAGAGCATTTGCACCAAAGACCAATTCCTTGTGTATCCAATCACACTTGGCCAATAAAGAATTCTATTTTACAGCCGTTCATTTAACATTTAAGGGGTGTGCATAACATTGCCTACTGTTTCTGTCCTAACATCCCCATGTATTCATAACTACCTCGTGTATTCGTCACCACATTTATGCATTTTATGAATTCACAACCGTGTTTATACTTTCTTCGTAATCTTACATATGCTTGACAAAGAAATATTTCCTTATTTATTATTTGTTTGTTTGGATTCCCTAGGTAAGCCCATGTTACACCAACACTCCGCAGTCTGCATTGGTTGCCGATCAGTTTCCGGTCACAATTCAAAGTGTTGTTTATGACCTATAAAGCCCTTCATGGCATCGGACCAGAATATCTCGGGTACCGCCTTCTGCCGCACGAATCCCAGCGACCGATTAGGTCCCACAGAGTTGGCCTTCTCTGGGTCCCGTCAACTAAACAATGGCGTTTGGCGGGACCCAGGGGAAGAGCCTTCTCTGTGGTGGCCCCGACCCTCTGGAACCAGCTCCCCCCAGAGATTAGAACTGCTCCCACCCTCCTTGCCTTTTATAAACTCCTTAAAACCCACCTTTGCTGTCAGGCATGGGGGAATTGAAACATTTATTTATTTATTAGATTTGTATGCCGCCCCTCTCCGTAAACATCTCCCCCGGGCCTATACAGTTTATGTATGGTATGCTTCTGTGTATGTTTGCTTTTAATAATGGGGCTTTTAGTGTTTCTTTTAAATTATTAGATTTGTTATATATTGTTTATTATTGCTGTGAGCCGCCCCGAGTCTACGGAGAGGGGCGGCATGCAAATCTAATAGATAGATAGATAGATAGATAGATAGATAGATAGATAGATAGATAGATAGATAGATAGATAGATAGATAGATAAACAAACAAACAAACAAATAAAAAATAAACAAATAAACAAATAAATAAACAAATAAATTTCTATGCTGCCCTTCTCTGCAGACTCAAAATATTAGTCTATGCAGAAATGGGCCAGTTAACACAGAATTCACAATCATGTTTATATTTTCTTTGTAATCTTTTATATGCTTGACAAAATAAATAAATAAAAATAAACAATGGTTCAAAGTTTACAACAGCCTCAGAAAAACGGATTTACCATCTTTCCCAGTGAATATACTTCAGGTTGCTGGGCAACTGGCTTGCATTTACAACCGGTTGCAACATCCTGTGGTTATAATTAAGTAAGTATAAGTAAGAGCTGGCTGAGTTTTCCTGGGTTTGACCTTCTGCCCAGCTCTCTTACTCTGCAAACTGCAGTCACAATAGCAGAAATAGAATTGCAGATATATAATATAAATGCATATAAAAATTGAAGAGGATAAAATTGTGAAACCTGCAATGTCTTACGGACGTGAAAATTTGTATAGTAGGAGATTTGCACAAGTGTTTTTAACTCAAAAAATTTTCAATAAAAATAAGCAGCTAGAGAAATTAGTGAAATACGAAGATCTAAAAATCGAGCTGCAACGACTCTGGCATAAGCCAGTGAAAGTGGTCCCAGTGGTACTTGGCATGCTGGGCACAGTGACAAAGGATCTCAGCGGACATTTGAAAACCATCGGAATTGACAAAATCTTCATCTGTCAATTGTAAAAGGCCGCTTTACTGGGATCGGCAAACATAATTTGCCGCTACATCACACAGTCCTAGGTGCTTGGGAAGCGCCCGACTGGTGATGAAATACGAAATCCAGCACAGTGATCTCGTTTGCTGTATTGTATTGACATAATAATAATAATAGCAATAGTAATAGTAATAATAATAATATTAATAATAATAATAATAATAATCTATTTTTTTTCTATTCTATGTTTTATATTCTATTCTGTTTTATATTCTATTCTACTCTATTCTATTTGCTCTTACATCTCTCATTCTTTCCCTTCTCTATTCTATTCTATTCAATTCTATTCTATCCATATTGACACTCATATTCTATTCTATTTTATTCATTCAAATATTCTATTCTATTCTATTCATATTAATATTCTATTCTATTCATTTAACTATTCTATTCATATTCTATTCTATTCTTGTTCATATTACTATTCTATTCTATTCTATTCTTTTCTATATATTCTATTCTATTCTATTCTATTTTCTATTCTATTCTATACACTATTCTGTTTACTTTTCTTTCTCTCTTTCTTCTCCTTCTCCTTTCTATTCTATAGACACAGCTGTTAAGTGAACCTGGCTTCCCCGCTGGATTTTGCTTTTCGGAAGGTCGCAAAAGATGGATCACGTGACCCACCGTCGTAAATATGAACCCGTTGCTGCAATGGTTTGAAGTGTGAAAAATGGTCATAAGTCGGGTTTTTTCAGGGCCATTGTCACTTTGGTCACTAAACAAACTGTTGCAAGTCCAGGACTCCCTAGACTAGAAAAATACACACAAAGAATTCTGGGATCATTTGGTTTACAATCGCAGCCAACATGATCCAACACGAGCACGTTTAGCTGATGTTCATCCTGAATTTTAATTGCTGATCCCAGTGGTGACCTGCCTGGCCCTCAATATTCATCGCCGGAGCAATTAAACTTGGCAAGGGTTTTAATCCCAACAACACACAAAAAAGATGAAAGGCAAAAGACGGAGGAAGGCAAAATTAGCTACACATAATAGAATCGAAGGCAGCTGATTTCTTTTTTTTGTAACCTATTTATGTTGCCAAAGAAAACAAAAAAAAAATCCCATTGGTAAAAGAAAGCAGAAAGTTCACTTGATGGAAAGAAAATGCAGATAATTCTACTTTCATCCAGCGTATATATTTTTTTTCATTCTTTTTTTCCACTCAATATTAACCCTTGTTAACTTTGATTCAGTGTTTAAATAATATTCTATTTATTTAAACGTTAGGGGGACATTATAGAGATGGAGGATCTTTTTTATTCCTTTTCTCTGTTCTTAATGTTAGTCTTTGTTAATAATAATAATAATAATAATAATAATAATAATAATAACAACAACAACAACAACAACAACAACAACAACAACAACTCAGAGCGGCTCAGAGCGGCTCACAACAAAATACAAAGCACAAATCTAATATTAAAAACAATTATAAAAAATCCATTATAAAAAGCAGTCATACCATCCAATTAAGATTTCATTCTATATTTAAAATTATTTAAAATTCTTTCTTCATTCTTCTTTCATCGTTTCCAAATGTAAGTCCTTCTCAGTTTTTAGGGATTAAAAATTACAATAGCATTTTATTTTTATTTTTTTAAAAAAACTTTCTCTCATTTTCTCTGTACTAAATATCAATCCTTAGGTATTTAAAATTACAATAGCATTCTTTTTTAAAAAGATTTTTTTAAAAAAATGTTGTTTCTATCATTGTTCTTTTTTTTCCACTCTAAAGCTAAGTACTTCTTAAATTTTTATTCTGCATGAATAACTGTAATAAAATGTTTTTGTTTTTTTAAGGAAAGAAAATGCTGACAAGAAGATTTGTTAATACTTTAAAACAATCCACTGAATTGAGCCCTGCAAGAAAATACTTTATTATTATCGTATTCAGGTTCCCTCCTCAAAACCATCTCAAGTCTAGACAGCAGGATTGATCTCCACTGAGCTGAGAGCAAACAGAAGATGTTCAAACACAGAGCAAGGCTAAACGTCCTATACCCAGCGGGCTTCAGATTCCCCAGTATAATAAGTACTGGGCTAAATTGCAGTAGGAGAGGGAGGGAGGGAGGGAGGGAGGGAAGGAAAGAGAGAGAGAGGAAGGATAAGGAAGGAAAGAAAGAAAAAGGAAGGAAGGAGAGAAGAAGGTTAAGGAAGGAAGAAAGGAAAGAAGGAAAGAAAGGAAGGAAAGAAGGAAGGAAGGAAGAAAGAAAAGGAAGAATGAAGGAAGGAGATGGAGGGAGAGAGGAATAAAAGAGAGAGAGGGAAGAAAGGAAGAAGGAAGGAGAGAGAGAAGAGGTTAAGGAAGGAAGGAAAGAAAAAAGAAACGAAGAAAGAGGAAGAAGGAAGGAAGGTAGGAAAGAAGGAGAAGTGAGATGGAGGGAGAGAGGAATAAAGGAGAGAGAGGGAAGGAAGGAAGAAGGAAGGAAGGAGAGAGAGGAAAGATAAGGAAGGAAAGAAAGAAAAAGGAAGGAAGAAGGAAGAAAGGAAAGAGAGGTGAGATGGAGGGAGAGAGGAATGAGGGGAGGGAGGGAGGGAGGGAGGGAGGGAGGGAGGAAGGAAGGAAGGAAGGAAGGAAGGAAGGAAGGAAGGAAGGAAGGAAGGAAGAGGTGCAGGAGGAAGACAGATATCCAGACCTTTTCTTCTACTCCCAGGAACGCATTTAAAATCCTTCTTCCTCTCAATCATAAATCATTCACTGGTGATATTTAGCCGACACGCAGAGTGATTGTTATTAAATATCACATCTGTATAGTGGATGAGGTCATGTCTATTAAGACCGGTCATTCCCCTGTTTTTGTTTTGTTTCGTTTTTAATGATGGCCAACTTTTTGCCCTCCCCAAAAGACCCCCAGGTGTTTGAGGTGCCTTTCATCAGCAGGAACCGTTAATGACGGAGGGTCGGAGCAAAAGGGGTGATTTTTTCCCCCATGGCTGCTCCAAAAGTTTAACTGCTGAGGAGGAGCGTTGCCACTTTGCTACTCATTCAATGATTCTGCTGAGGCATCAAAAGAGCTGTTTGGCACCTCAAGGTTTGCGTCAAGGTGTAATGGGAAAAAGGAATAACCTTTTTTTCTTTCCAAACTACAGTGGTACCTCTACCTAAGAAGGCCTCTACTTATGAACTTTTCTAGATAAGAACCTGGTGTTCAAGATTTTTTTGCCTCTTCTCAAGAACCATTTTCCACTTACAAACCCGAGCCTCCGAAACTGTAACCGGGAAAAGCAGGGAGAAGCCTCCATGGGGCCTCTCTAGGAATCTCCTGGGAGGAAACAGGGCCAGAAAAGGTGGGGAGAAGCCTCCATGGGGCCTCTCTAAGGAATCTCCTGGGAGGAAACAGGGCCGGAAAAAGGCAGGGAGAAGCCTCCATGGGGCCTCTCTAAGGAATCTCCTGGGAGGAAACAGGGCCAGAAAAGGTGGGGAGAAGCCTCCATGGGGCCTCTCTAGGAATCTCCTGGGAGGAAACAGGGCCAGAAAAGGCAGGGAGAAGCCTCCGTGGGGGGTCTCTAAGGAATCTCCTGGGAGGAAACAGGGCTGGAAAAGGCAAGGAGAAGCCTCTGTGGGGCCTCTCTAAGGAATCCCCTGGGAGGAAAAAGGGACGGAAAAGGCAAGGAGAAGCCTCTGTGGGGCCTCTCTAAGGAATCCCCTGGGAGGAAAAAGGGACGGAAAAGGCAGGGAGAAGCCTCCGTGGGGCGTCTCTAAGGAATCTCCTGGGAGGAAACAGAACCGGGAAAGGTGGGGATAACCCTCTGTGGGGCGTCTCTAGGAATCTCCTGGGAGGAAACAGGGCCGGAAAAGGCAGGAAGAAGCCTCCGTGGGGCCTCTCTAGGAATCTCCTGGGAGGAAACAGGGCCCCCACCCTCCCTGTGGTTTCCCCAATCGCACACATTATTTGCTTTTACATTGATTCCTATGGGAAAAATTGCTTCTTCTTACAAACTTTTCTACTTAAGAGCCTGGTCACGGAACCAGTTAAGTTTGTAAGTAGAGGTACCACTGTATCTTTGAAAATAACAGACTCACGGTGCATGCTGGTTTGTTTTAAGGACCGTATACAGATTAAGAGGGATGTTTATTGCACCGCATTCATGTTTATTCATTAAAGTGAGTCAGTCTCTGCTTGACACGTTGGGGTTTCGTGCTTTCAGGTTTCGAGATCCACGCCAATGCCCTTAAAAGGGCAGACAGAGGTAGAGTCACCCCGTTTTGCTTAGGCAAGCACGAAGCAGGACGGTTGGTGCGCGACGCATGTGTGAGCACACCAGGGACGAACCTATGTTCCTTCCCCCCCCTCCCGTTCTTCACCGCAATGGGCCATATTTCTGATTTATGAATTCATTTCCTCGCCCGCTTGCTGTGCTTAGAGGAGACTCGGAGCAGTTTCCAGGTTGAAATAATTGCTTGCCATTAATTTGGTGGCGGTTCAGATGGGAGGGAGGGGCAACATTTGGAGGGGACTTTTCATGCTTGCAGAGATCAGAAACGATGGGGAAGGGATCTCGGCAAGGCCTGGGCAGCGGGCAATCCAGGGTTTGAAATCTAGCAGGTTTTGATAGAAACGGTAGAAGAAATTTTGATAGAACTGGCAAACACCACTTCTGGCCTGCCATGGAATGGAGATTTTGCAGTATCCTTCTCCCCAGGCTTATATACCACTTCACATCGCTTTGCAACCCTCTCTTAGGGGCCGGAGTGGTGCAATGGTTAGAGTGCCGCTCTGCAGGCTACTTCAGCTAATTGCTAGCTGTAATTCAGTAGTTCAAATCTCCCCACTGGCTCACTTAGAGAGGGCTGTAAAAGCACTTTGAAGCGGTATATAAGTCTAAATGCTAATGGTATTCCTTCCTATTTTTGTGGTTTTTCTTTTTTTCTTTATATTTTTATTTTTTGATAATTCCTATATAAAGGAATTATCATTAATTAGGTTTAATAATTTGGCTAATTTGGCAATATGGTGAGATATTATTCGGCTTTTTCCCCATTGATTTTGTTATTGGAAGTTTTTGCTTTTGTTTTTTCTTTATAGATATTTTTTAATGGGCATGTACGATTTAAAAAAGGTTAATAAATGTACATGAAAATTTATATGGAGGAGATATGGGGAATAGCCTAATCAATTCAAGGTGATTTAAATTTGGAACCGCTTAAAAGGTGTATTAGTTAATAGCGTATTAGTATAATAATATTTATTTATTTATTTGTTCGATATTTATGCCGCCCTTCTCCTTAGACTCAGGGCGGTTTACAACATGTTAGCAATAGCAATTTTTAACAGAGCCAGTGTATTGCCCCCACAATCCGGGTCCTCATTTTACCCACCTCGGAAGGATGGAAGGCTGAGTCAACCTTGAGCCGGTGATGAGATTTGAACCGCTGACCTTCAGGTCTACAGTCAGCTTCAGTGGCCTGCAGTACAGCACTCTACCTGCTGCGCCACCCCGGCTCATTATAATAATTATTATTATTTATTAGATTTGTATGCCGCCCCTCTCTGAAGACTCGGAGCGGCTCACAACAACAAAACAGTACAAATCCAATAGTTAAAAACAATTTAATATAATACTGTATAAGAAACTGGAATAGCCATTTTTTGTCCAGAGGTCAAAAGTAAAGGTAGCATGGGGTCTGTATACCGTAATCTTAAAATTGATTTATTGTGATATTGTATTGTGATTGGAGAGAAAAATGTAAAAATTCTTTGCCTGGAAAAAAAAACTGAGTCGTAACTCAAGGACTCCCTGTGCTAGAACCCAAGGTGTCCACTTCACTCGGGGCTGTTCTGGCCACGTTCTGAAAGGCGTTTTCTGTTGATTTTATCTTTTTGGCTCGGGTAAAAACTCTGTGGCAGATTGGCTTCCTAAAAATAACTCCACTCCAACGACTGGGAGCCAATGTCTGTAGGAAAGAAAATATCTCTGAAAAGCAATTGCTTTCTCCACAATGCACAGAAGGAGAACGGCTAGCCAGGAATGGGCTGCAAATCATCTCTCCATTCCTCTTACAGTCAGCTTACAACGGTTTGTTTAGTGACCAAAGTTACTAAGGACCGCTTTTCACACGACGGTTGCAGTTCTCAGTGTTCCAAACAACATCCAAGAAATAAATCAGAGCCCAAACCTTGGCCTTCATTCAAGTTCCAATTTATTGACAGAGCCATGTTGGTTACAAAGTCCTCCTGATATTAACTTTCCCTACAGTTCTCCCAGGTTAAGGCTTATCCTCCGTCAGCACACCCATAAGAGCCGGGGTGGCGCAGCAGGTAGAGTGCTGTACTGCAGGCCACTGAAGCTCACTGTAGATCTGAAGGTTATCAGTTCAAATCTCATCACCAGCTCTAGGTTGACTCAGCCTTCCATCCTTCCGAGGTGGGTAAAATGAGGACCTGGATTGTGGGGGCAATAGCCTGGCTCTATTAAGAAGTACTATTGCTAACATGTTGTAAGCCGCCCTGAGCCTAAGGAGAAGGGCGGCATAAAAATTGAATAAATAAATAAGTTCATCATCACATGGACCACTTCGGTTCTCTCAACATCCACGATCCTCCCTTGTACCTCTGGCTGGTGCTGAACAAAGGATGACCTTGAATCTTCTGGGAAGAATTTGCTGTGGCTAGTATCCTTCCCTTTCATCCAACCACCTGTCGCCAATTCCCACAGTACTCTTGTCAGGCCTCAAAACTATGGCTTGGGCCTGGCATTCCTGTGATCACGTGATCAAATTTCAGATGCTTGGCAAAGGGCTCATATTTACGACGGTCGTAGAACCTCGGGAGTCACATGATCCGCTTCTGACAAGTGAAGTCAGTGAGGAAGCCAGCTTCACTTAAGCCACTGTATTACTCATTTAGTAACCACAACGCTCCACCTAAAAGCTGGGTGAAGAATATGGGGCAAAGCTCACTTAGCTACTGTCTGACATAGCAATTAAAATTTGGGGGCCAACCCCAAACAGTGACTGTAATGAGAAAGAGAGAAAACAGAATTCTATATAGTGGATGTTGCAGGACCTGGAGATGGCAGAAAAGAAGAGGAAAATAAATGGTGAAGATATAAATGTACAAAGACCATCCAAACAGAAGGAGAACGACCAAGGCAAAAGAAAGCGAAGATGGTACCAATAGTAATAGGTGATCCCAACTGTGGTCGTAAGTTGAGGACTGCCTCTCCTTTCGACTTTGAAAACACAGGCACAAGACTAACCAAAAATAAAGCTCATTTTGACTCTGTCTCTCTTGATGAGAATAGAATAGAATAGAATAGAATAGAATAGAAAGAATAGATTAGATTAGATTTATTGGATTTATATGCCGCCCCTCTCCGCAAACTCGGGGCGGCTCACAACAATAATAAAAAACAGTACATAATAAAAATCCAATGCCCACCAATCTAATTATAATTTAAAATTAGTAATTTCCTAAAACAATCCCAATACAGTATATATAAAAAACAGGCACACAGTCAATCAATCAACAACACAACATGGGCAAGGGGGAGGTGTTTTAGTTCCCCCATGCCTGACGGCAGAAGTGGGTCTTAAGGAGTTTACGAAAGGCAAGGAGGGTGGGGGCAATCCTAATCTCAGGGGGGAGCTGGTTCCAGAGGGTCGGGGCCCCCACAGAGAAGGCTCTTCCCCTGGGTCCCGCCAGACGACATTGTTTAGTCGACGGGACCCGAAGAAGGCCGACTCTGTGGGACCTAACCGGTCACTGGGATTCGTGCGGCAGGAGGCGGTCCCGAAGATATTCTGGTCCGGTGCCATGAATAGAATGAAGAATGGAACAGAACGGAACAGAACCTAACAGAATGAAGAATGAAATGGAATATTGGAATATTGGAATGTAGAATAGAATGGAATGGAATGAAGAATGGAAAGGAATAGAATGGAACGGAACAGAACAGAATGAAGAATGGAACAGAACGGAACGGAACATAATGAAAATGGAATGGAATGAAGAACGGAACAGAACGGAACAGAACAGAACAAAACAGAATTATTTATTGGCCAAGTGTGACTGGACACACAAGGAATTTGTCTTGGTGCATAGACTCCCTGTGCTAGAACCCCTGAGAGTGCATAGACTCTCAGTATACATAAAATACAAGACATGTTCGTCAATGATGAAACCATTGGGTTTCAGCAAATATACACTATTTTTGGGGGAAAAAAGATTTATTTATTTTTTGGGTGTCTGTTTACAATACTTGAAGGGGAAAAAATCAGTTCTAGAAAAACAGAGATCAGAGCGATGGTGGGAATCCATTTCAGTCCAACTGCGAAGTCAGCATGTTGCATACTTCAAAGTTGATTCATCTTCAAAATACGGATTCAATTTGATTTTGCCTTCAAAGTTGCCCTTTTTTCCTTCTTTCCTTTGCTGTTGTTTTCCCATCGCCTGGGCTTGGCACTGAGGTTTTCCTTGATAAGATGTCATTTTTGGAAGGAAAATGGTCTCAATTTGAATCCCACCACTGCACCCCATCACTGGAACTTGTGTTTTTAAAGTGGACAACTATTTGTCCTGAAAAATATAGGGTCACTTGCTGGAGCAGGGGGGTTGGGCTAGAAGACCTCCAAGGTCCCTTTCCTGCTTCTTCTGATTCTATTCTTGCTTTCTTCCTCTTCTCATTTTCTTTTTCTGTCCCATTTTAGTTCCAAAGCATTGAAGCGTTTTCGGTATAAAATGAGATTCCTTGATTTCCCCCCCCCCCCCCCCATTCCCCATTCTCTTTCCAATTAAATAGATGAAATTGGTTCCATGCATTTCTTTGAATTAAAAACAACAACTCAAGAGTAGGAAGAAGAAAGGTGCATCGCCACACCTTCCTGAAAAATAATAAAAATAAAAATAAAGAATTAATTCTTCTTTAGAATTAAATCTGTTTTGAACAATTACTTTGCCAAACCCGCTGATCGCTTCCAGCCACTGAGGAAATCCGTTCCTGCATCTTAAATTATGTGAACCCGGCAGTTCCCATTATAACTCAAACCCTTCCTTTCATTCAGTTTTGAAAAATAAAAATATTTGGGAGTGGTGGCATTGCCCATTGTTTGCAACTGGAATGAGGCTGGGTTTTCATCGCTGCCAGCCTGGGGTGGGATTTATCGATTTTAAAACAAGGTTTTCTGGGAAAGGAGTTGTACCCTACGCCAAGTGTTTGAACATATTTTTTTTCACACGTATAGCTCAAAAAAATAAACTCATTTGGCCAAGAGGTTGTGGAAATTTTAAATTATATCAGCGATGTTAAGGAGTGTGCAGAACCCTTTAGTTATCAAGGACATACACAGAGGAAACTAGAAACATAGAAACATAGAAGTCTGACGGCAGAAAAAGACCTTATGGTCCATCGTGTCTGCCCTTATACTATTTTTTGTATTTTATCTTAGGATGGATATATGTTTATCCCAGGCATGTTTAAATTCAGTTACTGTGGATTTATCTACCACGTCTGCTGGAAGTTTGTTCCAAGGATCTACTACTCTTTCAGTAAAATAATATTTTCCCATGTTGCTTTTGATCTTTCCCCCAACTAACTTCAGATTGTGTTCCCTTGTTCTTGTGTTCACTTTCCTATTAAAAACACTTCCCTCCTGAACCTTATTTAACCCTTTAACATACTTAAATGTTTCGATCATGTCCCCCCTTTTCCTTCTGTCCTCCAGACTATACAGATTGAGTTCATTAAGTCTTTCCTGATAAGTTTTATGCTTAAGACCTTCCACCATTTTTGTAGCCCGTCTTTGGACCCGTTCAATTTTGTCAATATCTTTTTGTAGGTGAGGTCTCCAGAACTGAACACAGTATTCCAAATGTGGTCTCAGCAGCATTCTATATAGCGGGATCATAATCTCCCTCTTCCTGCTTGTTATACCTCTAGCTATGCAGCCAAGCATCCTACTTGCTTTCCCTACTAATTATTCAGTCATACAAGACAGATACAGAACCGGCCCGAGTCTTCGGAGAAAGGTGGCATACAAATCTAAATTATTATTATTATGTCAATAAAAACACAGCAAACGAGATCACTATGCTGGATTTCGTATTTCATCACCAGTCTGGCGCTTCCCAAGCACCCAGGACTGCGTGATATAGTGGGGAATTATGTTTGTCGATCCCAGTAAAGCGGCCTTTTGCAATTGACAGATGGAGATTTTGTCAATTCTGATGGTTTTCAAATGTCCGCTGAGATCCTTTGGTACTGCGCCCAGTGTGCCAAGTACCACTGGGACCACTTTCACTGGCTTATGCCAGAGTCATTGCAGTTCAATTTTTAGATCTTCGTATTTCACTAATTTCTCTAGCTGCTTCTCCTCAATTCTGCTGTCCCCTGGGATTGCGATGTCGATGATCCATACTTTCTTTTTCTCCACAATCAGGATGTCTGGTGTGTTATGCTTCAGAATTCGGTCAGTCTAAAGTCGGAAGTCCCACAGTAGTTTTGCTTGCTCATTTTCGACCACTTTTTCAGGCTTATGATCCCACCAGTTCTTTGCCACTGGTAAATGGTAGTTCCAGCACAAGTTCCAGTGGATCATCTGTGCCACAGAATCATGTCTATGCTTGTAGTCAGTCTGTGTGATCTTTTTGCAGCAGCTGAGTATGTGATCGATTGTTTCATCTGTTTCTTTACAGAGTCTGCACTTTGGATTGTCTGTTGATTTTTCAATTCTGGCTTTGACAGCATTTGTTCTAATGGCCTGTTCTTGTGCCACCAGTATTAGTCCTTTTGTCTCCTTTTTGAGTGTTCCACTTGTAAGCCATGACCAGGTCTTTTCTTTATCCCCTTTGCCTTCAATCTTCTCCAAGAACTGTCCATGCAATGCTTTGTTCCGCCAACTGTCCATACGACATTGAGTTACAGTTTTTCTGTACTGGTCCTTAGTTTGCTTCATCTTGAGAAGCTTCCTATTGTTGACCTTCATCAACGCTGACTCTTTGCTCTCCTTCACATAGTCAACTAATGCATGCTTCTCTTCTTCCATTATTATTATTATTATTATTATTATTATTATTATTATTATTATTTATAAAATAGTGTTTACATTTAGAAATAGCACAGTCAAGTTAAACAGTCAATATCTCCTAATACATAGAAACATAGAAACATAGAAGACTGACGGCAGAAAAAGACCTCTTGGTCCATCTAGTCTGCCCTTTTACTATTTCCTGTATTTTATCTTAGGATGGATATATGTTTATCCCAGGCATGTTTAAATTCAGTTACTGTGGATTTCCCAACCACGTCTGCTGGAAGTTTGTTCCAAGGATCTACTACTCTTTCAGTAAAATAATATTTTCTCATGTTGCCTTTGATCTTTCCCCCAACTAACTTCAGATTGTGTCCCCTTGTTCTTGTGTTCACTTTCCTCTTAAAAACACTTCCCTCCTGAACCCTATTTAACCCTTTAACATATTTAAATGTTTCGATCATGTCCCCCCTTTTCCTTCTGTCTTCCAGACTATACAGATTGAGTTCATTCAGTCTTTCCTGATACGTTTTATACTTAAGACCTTCCACCATTCTTGTAGCCCGTCTTTGGACCCGTTCAATTTTGTCAATATCTTTTTGTAGGTGAGGTCTCCAGAACTGAACACAGTACTCCAAATGTGGTCTCACCAGCGCTCTATATAAGGGGATCACAATCTCCCTCTTCCTGCTTGTTATACCCCTAGCTATGCAGCCAAGCATCCTACTTGCCTTTCCTACCGCCCGACCACACTGTTCACCCATTTTGAGACTGTCAGAAATCACTACCCCTAAATCCTTCTCTTCTGAAGTTTTTGCTAACACAGAACTGCCAATGAAATACTCAGATTTAGGATTCCTTTTCCCCAAGTGCATTATTTTACATTTGGAAACATTAAACTGCAGTTTCCATTGCTTTGACCATTTATCTAGTAACGCTAAATCATTTACCATATTACAGACCCCTCCAGGAATATCAACCCTATTGCACACTTTAGAGTTATCGGCAAATAGGCAAACCTTCCCTACCAAACCTTCCCCTATGTCACTCACAAACATATTAAAAAGAATAGGACCCAGAACAGACCCTTGTGGCACACCGCTTGTAACCTGACTCTGCTCAGAATACTCGCCATTAACAATAACTCTCTGATGTCTATGCTTCAGCCAGCTTGAAATCCACTGAACTATCCAGGGATTAAGTCCAATCTTCACTAATTTATCTATCAGCTCTTTATGTGGAACCGTATCAAAGGCTTTGCTGAAGTCCAGATAGGCAATATCCACGGCACCACCTTGATCCAACACCTTTGTGACATAGTCAAAGAACTCAATGAGATTAGTCTGACACGATTTGCCTTCAGTAAAGCCATGCTGATTTGGGTCCAATAAGTTATTGTTTTTTAGATGCTGATTTATCCTCTTTTTGAGTAGAGTCTCCATCATTTTAACTACAACTGATGTCAAGCTAACTGGCCTGTAGTTACCAGCTTCATCTCTACTGCCCTTCTTGTGGATAGGCACAACACTGGCCATTCTCCAATCCTCAGGAACATCTCCTGTTAACAGGGATTTGTTAAACAAATCAGTCAGGGGGGTAGCAATGACAGATCTGAGTTCTTTAAGAACTCTGGGGTGGATGCCATCTGGACCCATTGCCTTATTTATCTTTAATCTTTCAAGTTCTTCTAAGACATCGGTTTCTAAGATCACTGGAGCTGAATCCGTACAGCTGGAAGCAATGCTATATCCCTCTATAGTATTATTATTATTTTGTAAGGTGTCTTTTGAGAAAACTGAACAGAAGTAGCTATTGAAATGGTCAGCGATCTCCTTATTCCCATCAATGTATGTATTATTCCCGGTACTAAGCTTTGTGATGCTGCAGTTTTTCTTCTTCCTATCACTAATATATCTGAAGAAGGTTTTATCCCCCTTCTTTACAGATTTTGCTATTTCTTCCTCTTTTGAGGCTTTAGCAGCATATATTATCTGTTTCGCCTCCTTCTGTCTCATTTTATACACCTCTCTATCAGCTATACTTCCAGACTCTTTATACCTCCTATAGGCAGCCTTTTTTTCATTGACTATAGCCCTTACATCATTGCTAAACCATAGCGGTTTCTTCTTCCTTTTACCTTTAGTTACTTGCTTTACATAAAGTCTTGTGGCTTTTAAGATGGCCTTTTTTAATACAGTCCACTGGGTGCTTGCTCCTGCCATTTTATCCCTCCCCTTTAATTCATTATTTAAATATTCCCCCATTGCATTAAAATTTGTTTTTCTGAAATCCAATACTTTGGTTGCAGTATAGGATTGCTCACCATCAGTTTTTACATCAAACCACAAACATAGATGGTCACTGCAACCTAAATTTTCTCCCACCTTGACCTCTGAAACCCGATTCCCATTGGTAAAAACTAAATCTAGAATATTCTCCCCTCTAGTTGGTGTCTTAACTAGCTGTGCCATAGCTGCTCCTGTAAAGGCCTCTACTATACAATACAATACAATACAATACAATACAATAATAATATTACAAGCCTGCCTTTGTCTTACATATCAGACATACATTACAGCTTACAAATACATTAAACTACCATCAAATGCACAGAACTTACTACATCAGTCTCAGTGAATCAGCAGAAAAAGCAGAGAGAGAGAGAGAATCATGCTTTCTAGCTCCCTCTTATGGCAATGTGCAACACTACCTCTTAAAGCCATAGTACTTTAATAATACAAACATTCATTGTTAGCTTGTTTATATATTGCAAACCCAACTGTTTAGTACTAACAGGAGACCCTGGTGTTTTTGAGAATCCCAGATGAATGGGCTACCCAAAGACCCCTAGGTCTTTCCTCCAGAGAATCCTACCTTTTCCCACTGAAAATAGGAATCCTACTATTTTCTTCGGATTCAGCCCATGTTCCCGTAACGGCAACCTGCCACCCACTGTATATTTGTTGAGAAAAATCACTGCACAGTGATTCAGAGCTTGTCGCCATTTCTGTTTTTAGCTCCCCAAATGTGCTTTGGCACCTTCTAGTTTTGTTAGTGCTTCCTTGGCATGGCTGAGGGTGTTGACAGACTGAAAACATGTCTCCTTTGGTGTTTCCTTTCCTTGGTTCCTTCCTTCCTTCCTCCCCTCTCTCCCTTCCATCTCTCTTATCTATCCCTCTCTCTTTCTATCTTCTCTCCCCTTCTTTCCTTCCTTCCTTCTTTCCTCCCTTCCTATCTTTCTTCCTTCTTTCCCTTCTCCTTTTCTTTTTCTTTCTCCCTTTCTCTTCTTCCCTTGTTTCTTCTTTTCTCCTTCACTTTCTCTCCTTCCTTCTTTCCTTTCTCTCTCTCTTTCTCCCTTTCTCCCCTCATTTTTTCTTTCTTCTTCTTTGTTCTTTCCTCTCTTTTTCTCTCTTTTTCTTTCTCTCCCTCCCTCTTCCTTCCTTCCCTCCCATCCTCCTCTCTCATTTCTTTCTTTTCTCCCCTTCCTTTCTCCCCTTCCTTCCTCCTTTTTCCCACTTTCTTTTTTCTTTCTCTCTTCCTCTTCTTTCTTTTCTCCTTTCCTCTCTTTTCTTTCTCTTTCTCTCCCCCTCTCTTTTCCTTCCTTCCTTCCTCCCAACCATCTCTCCCTCCCTCCTGTGTTCCTAACCTTTGCAAGTTTAAGATGTGTGGACTTCACCTCCCAGAATTCCCCAAGCAATGTGGAGTGAGGAATTCCCACCTGTAGGGAAGCCATTCCCCAGCTAGGGGATTCTGGGAGTCGAAGTCCACACATCTTCAATTTCCTAAGCTTCAAAAACGCTGCTTCTCAAACCGAGGCTATTTAATGAGAACAGACCTTGCAAATGTCTCTCTGGACCTTCTCTAGGCCCCAAATATCCTCATGCTGGCCGGCATTGGTTGCCCCCCAAAACCGGCACTAAGCAAGAACCGCCGGCTTTCCTCTTTCGCACTCCAGAGAGCTTTGCCAATGACGCAGGTCTCGGCTGCAGCCCCGTGAAATGAATGTGTTTTGGAAATGAGCCAGCCTGGGAAAACGAATTGGCACTTGTGGCTCTCTAGGTGTCCCTTGGAAGGTAATGAAGCGCAAGAAGCACAGGTGTTTAAAGAGGAGAGAGTGGGGGGAAGAAAGGAGGGAGAAGCCTCAGGTAATTTGAAAAATCTCCCTGGATGCAACACAACCGCGTGCCAATCACTAACTGCCCCACTGTTTCTCCTTGCTTCGGTACACAGAGGCTGCGGCTGAGCAAGGGGAAGCGTCTTCGCCCGGTGAATTATTTGCAGTGCAGGAACCAGCTCAGACCGGCAATTAACATTTACTCGACCGAGCTGCCAAGTCAAAATTCTCCCTACTGTTTCTCCTCCTATGGAGAGGGGCTGGAGGGGTCTTTGGCGCTTCTCTGAGCTGGCTTGTTTTTCTTCCAGAGAGGTTTCATTACCTAACTAGGCAACATCATCAGGGAGGGAAGGGAATGTGGGGGAAGGAGGGGAGCGAGGGGGAAAGAAGGAGGAGGCGGTTGGAGGAGCAGCAGGAGGAGGAGAGACTGTGGGGTTCTTGCTGCTCTCTGAGCTTGCTCGTTTTCTTGCACACGGGGAGGAGCAGGAGGAAAATAGGGGGAAGAAGGAGGAAGGAGGAGCAAGAAGAGCAGGAGGGGAGGAGGAGGAGCAGGAAGAGGGGAGCAGGAAGAGCAGGAGAAGCAGAAGGGAGGAGAAGGAGGAGGAGAGTAGGTGGAGCAAGAAGAGCAGGAAAAGGGGAGCAGGAGGAGCAGGAGGAGAAAGCAAGAGGAGCACGAGAAGGGAGCAGGAGGAGAGGAGGAGGAGGAGGAGGAGCAGGAGGAGGGAGCAGAAGGAGCAGGAGGAGCAGGAGGAGGGGAGTAGGAGGAGCAGGAAGAGGGGAGCAGATGGAGTAGGAGGAGCAGGAGGAGGGAGCAAGAGGAGCACGAGAGGGGAGCAGGAGGAGGGGAGTAGGACGAGCAGGAAGAGCAGGAGGAGGGGAGTAGGACGAGCAGGAAGAGGGGAGCAGATGGAGTAGGAGGAGCAGGAGGAGGGAGCAAGAGGAGCACGAGAGGGGAGCAGGAGGAGGGGAGTAGGACGAGCAGGAAGAGCAGGAGGAGGGGAGTAGGAGGAGCAGGAAGAGGGGAGCAGATGGAGTAGGAGGAGCAGGAGGAGGGAGCAAGAGGAGCACGAGAGGGGAGCAGGAGGAGGGGAGTAGGACGAGCAGGAAGAGCAGGAGGAGGGGAGTAGGAGGAGCAGGAAGAGGGGAGCAGATGGAGTAGGAGGAGCAGGAGGAGGGAGCAAGAGGAGCAAGAGAGGGGAGCAGGAGGAGCAGGAAGAGGGAGCAGGAGGAGCAGGAGGGGAGCAGGAGGAGCAGGAGGAGGGAAGTAGGAGGAGCAGGAGGAGGGAGCAAGAGGAGCACGAGAGGAGAGCAGAAGGAGGGGAGTAGGAGGAGCGGAGGGAGAAGGAGAAGGAAGAGCAGGAGGAGGGGAGGAGTAGCAGGAAGAGGGGAGTAGGAGGAGTAGAAGGAGGGGAGTAGGAAGAGCAGGATGAGGGGAGGAGCAAGAAGAGCAGGAGGAGGGGAGCAGGAACAAGAGGAGGGGAGCAGGAGGAGCAGGAGGAGCAAGGGAAGGAGCAGGAGCAGGAGGAGGAAGGACTGTGGGGTTCTTGGTGCTGTCTGAGCTTGTTTTCTTGCAGATGGGGGAGAAGCAGGAAGAGGAGACAGAGCAGGAGGAGGGTCGTAGGGCCCTTGTGCTCTCTGAGCCTGTGTGTTTTCTTGCAGACATTTCATTCCCTAACTAGGCAACGACATCAAACCTGGAAAGTGGGGGAAGGAGGGTGGAGGGGCAAAGGGGAGAAGGAAGAGGAGGCAGGAAAAGAAAAGGAGGAAGAGGAGGAGGAGGAAGGACTGTGAGGTTTTTGGTGCTCTCTGAGCTTGTTTGTTTTCTTGCAGACGTTTTATTACCTAACTAGGCTACATCATCAGAGTTGGAAGTGGAGAGGAGGAGGAGGACTGGAGGGCTTTTGATGGTCTCTGAGCTTGTTTTCTTGCAGAGGTTTCTCGCTGACTTGCTACTTTTTCTCTCCTGCTGTTTTAATCAACCCGATGTTTTACCGTTGTCTTCTTTTTGTTTTGTCACCGCTGTCTGAAAGCGGCTGGCCAAGAACCCTCTGCGCATGGGCCGTGGGACTGAAGCGAGCACTTCCGGCACACATTTCTGGTAGAGAAGGTAACTAGGACCCACCCCTGCTCCTAGTGTCTCGTATTGTAATATAATAATAATAATAATAATAATAATAATAATAATAATAATAATAATAATAATTTATTAGATTTGTATGCCACCCCTCTCCGAAGACTCGGGGCGGCTCACAACAAACGATAAAACAATATATATAGGCACAAATCTAATATTAAGAAAAAACTAAAAACCCTATCATAATTAAAAACCAAACAGCACATACATACCAAACATAAATTATAATAAGCCTGGGGGAAAGGTGTCTCAAATCCCCCATGCCTGGCGGTATAAGTGGGTCTTAAATAGTTTACGGAAGACAAGGAGGGTGGGAGCAGTTCTAATCTCCGGGGGGAGTTGATTCCAGAGGGCCGGGGCCGCCACAGAGAAGGCTCTTCCCCTGGGGCCCGCCAGACGACATTGTTTAGTCGACGGGACCCGGAGAAGGCCAACTCTGTGGGACCTTATCGGCCGCTGGGATTCGTGCGGTAGCAGGCGGTTCCAGAGGTATTCTGGTCCAATGCCATGTAGGGCTTTAAAGGTCATGATAACATTTTGCAATGGCTACGTATTGCTTGCCATTCCTGAAGGTTTAAGCAAGATAGAATTTATTTATTTAATTTGATTTATTTAATTTTATTTATATGCCGCCCAATCCCGAAGAATGGGCTTTTAATAAATACGAAAGAAAACACATCCCCTGCGAAGCGTGGGGGGTTTTTTTTTTGTCCCCTACATTGGAAGAGAAAGAAAATAACTATTTTGGCACGAAGTTCGGTTTATTTTGAAAACATTTTGTCATTTTTGAAACCTCCGACTGGATAGATTCCAACTCCACAGAGCCATTTCAGGGGCAAAGTGCTTTTGTTTGCCAAAAAAAAAAAAAGACAATTCAGATCTAAAAATGTATCAGATGTTTAAAAGCTGAACTGAAAACATTAACGGTTTAGGCGGCAAAAGAAAAAGCTGCCTTATTATTACAAAGTAAAACAAATCAATATGAACTAATCCATATTTCTTTCTTTTTTTCCTTCACACAAAATGAATCTATAGCCTTTGTGGTTCTTTTTTCGCCTTCTTCTTTGAATTTCTTTTTAAAAAATGTAAGCTGGCAGTTTATTTTTTTTCCACCTCTGACCATTTTTGTCTTAACTTTGAGAATCTCAAAACAAACATGAAATCTGCATACAGATAGTCCCCTAATTATAATCAGCAGCGATTCGCTTAAATAACCATGTTAGAAAAAGTCATAATAGCAGGAAGACTTGCTTAACAACTGCCCTGCTTAGCCACCAAAAGTCTGATCCTTATTATAGTTGTAAGTTAAGGATTTTTTTCAACAAATATTCCATTTTTGGGGGGAAAATGTAATTTTCCCTCTCCAGTAATAGGTGGAAGGGAAGGGAGGGAGGAAGGAAGGAAGGGAGGAAGGAGGAAAAAGAAGGGGAAGGAAGGTAGGAAGGGAGGGTGGGGGTAGATAGAGAGGAAGGAAGGAAGGAAGGAAGGAAGGAGGGAAAAGGGGGAAGGAAGGTAGGGAGGAAGGAGGGACAGAGGGAAAGAGGGAGGGAGGAAGGGAGGAAGGAGGAAAAGGGGGAAGGGAGGGAGGGAGGAGGGACAGAGGGAGGGAGGAGAGAGTGAGGGAAGAAGGAAAAAGAAGGGGAAGGAAAGAGGGAAGAAGAAAGGAGGGAGGGAGGAAAAAGAAGGGGAAGGAAGGAGGGAAAGAGGGAGGGAGGAAAAGAAGGGGAAGAAAGGAAGGAGGGAAAGAGGGAGGGAGGAAAAAGAAGGAGAGGGAGGGATGGAGGGAGGGGTGGAGGAAAGAAGGGAGGGAGAAAAAGAAAGAAAAGGAAAGGAAAAAAGGAAAGGAAAGAAAAAGGAAGTCACCCTCCCTCTGGCATAGATTCCATAATATTATACAACTCAAGACATTTTTATGTGCAATTTGATTTACAGTGCTCAAACGAACATGTGCTAAATGGACGTGATTGATATCAATTTAATTTTTGTTTTAGTGTTACAGCACAACTGTCAATTAATCTCTTGGATGGGGGTACTTTACTGTTTTTCTTTTGTTTCCTGACATTGCTTTTTCTGCCATTTTTTTGGGCAGTGATTCACTTACAACAACTGTGGTGAGAAAGGCCTTTAAGATGGGGCAAAACAGACTGAACAAATATGTCACTTAGCAACAGGAATTAATTTTGGGCTCAACGATGGTCGTACGTCAAGGGCTACCTTTACTGGGCCAGATTAGCTACAAAACAAACAGGCAATCCACCATGTCAGTTCTGCAGGGAATAACTGGGCTTTTGTAAAACAGAGGGGGAAATCACCCCTAAATGTATTTATTTATATGCTGCGTTTAGGCCAAAGTGGTGAACGAATCCAACACACCTTTCTCTTCTTATTTACTCCACAACAAGAAGCTTGTGAGGTGGGTTAAGAAAGAGGGACTGGCTCAAAGTCACCCAGTTGGCTTTCATGCCTAAGGCAGGACTAGAACTCACAGTCTCCTGGTGATTGGCTCAAAGTCACCCAGCTGACTTTCATACTCAAGGAAGGACTAGAACTCCCAGGCTCTTGGTGATTGGCCCAAAGTCATCCAGTTGGCTTTCATGAGTAAGGAAGGACTAGAACTCCCAGGCTCTTGGTGATTGGCTCAAAGTCACCCAGCTGACTTTCATGCTCAAGGAAGGACTAGAACTCCCAGGCTCTTGGTGATTGGCCCAAAGTCACCCAGTTGGCTTTCATGAGTAAGGCAGGACTAGAACTCAGAGTCTCCTGGTGATTGGCTCAAAGTCACCCAGCTGACTTTCATGCTCAAGGAAGGACTAGAACTCCCAGGGTCTTGGTGATTGGCCCAAAGTCACCCAGTTGGCTTTCATGAGTAAGGAAGGACTAGAACTCACAGTCTCCTGGTGATTGGCCCAAAGTCACCCAGCTGACTCTCATGCTCAAGGAAGGACTAGAACTCCCAGGCTCTTGGTGATTAGCCCAAAGTCACCCAGTTGCCTTTCATGAGTAAGGAAGGACTAGAACTCACAGTCTCCTGGTGATTGGCTCAAAGTCACCCAGCTGACTTTCATGCTCAAGGAAGGACTAGAACTCCCAGGCTCTTGGTGATTGGCCCAAAGTCACCCAGTTGGCTTTCATAATTAAGGCAGGACTAGAATTCACAATGTCCTAATGACTGGCCCTGAGTTATCCAGCTGGCTTTCATGAGTAAGGCAGGACTAGAATTCACAGTCTTTTGGTGATTAGCCCAAAGTCACCCAACTGACTTTCATGCCTAAGGCAGGACTAGAACTCCCAGTTTCTTGGTGATTGGGCCAAAGTCACCCAGCTGGCTTTCTGTTTTTAACCTGGTGCCTTAACCACTAGACCAAACTGGCCCAGCTCCTGCCCCAAGGACTGTGGATGTGGGGGAGACATCCACATGCTGCAGGCCTGTTTTGCCCCGCCTCCCCCGGTGGAATCTGCTGATGAAGGCTCCTCTGACCAAGAAGACATGAGTGACAGGGAGGAGGAGAGTGTAGCAGACAGCTCAGAATGAGATCAATTATCTAGCTCCTCATTGGATTCAGAACAAGAGTTAATGATACAGCCACGCATGCAGAGAGCGATGCATAGGCAACAACAACTGAGAGATTATTATCAAAGAAAATGAGGCCACCTGTGATTGGGTGGGGCTGTGGTAATTAGTGAGGCTGCTATAAATAGCAGCCTGTGGGTTTGGCCATTGTGGAGGATTATCTGATCGTTGTGTTTCATGACTGCTTTACTGACTTTGACCTTTTGTGTGCTGATTTTTCCCACCTTTGAAACTAAACCAGAGCAAAGTGTGTTTCACTTTGTGAAAGAAGAAGGACTGTGAATTGCCTCACAGCTGCAAGCTAAGTATCACAGAACTAATAAGGGACTTGTACAAATTACCAGTTTGTTTGGAGACCAATGCTCTTTGCTATACCAAAAGAGGGCTTAGGTTAAGTGAATTTTCATTATAAAGAACATTGTTTTGAATTTTCAAATGTGTGTGTGTCTGAAATTTGTACCTGTGAATTTTTGGGAGGATTCTACCAGAGAGTCCGACAGAACAGCTCCCAATTGACTCTTGAGCAGAAAACAGAGAACACACAATGGACTGCAAACCAGAGAGACCGAAAGGGGAAAAAAACCATGCTGGAATAGATTGGCTGAAGCCGAGCAGAGGCCCAATTTTATATGCATGTCTATTTAAAATATGTCTTCTCCGAAAGGAAAATTGCTCAGGGCACAGAGGTGCCAAGGTGACAGAAATGGAGTTTTTGCTACAGGCAGATTTAGTCTCCCTTCAAGCTAGGACCAGACAGAAGCAGATATTTCCCCTGGTCACAATATTCGAGTTAAAAGCTGGAAGGAAGATGTGACGCACAACCTTGCTTTGCCATAATGCGGGAATCAAAGAGGAGATACACACAGAACTTCAGTAGTAAAGAGACATCATTCACACTGTAGCCTAATCCACTTCCGTTTGGGAGTTCAGATCCACCAGAGTCAACAGATTAGACCAGGGAGAAGCCAACTTAGACACATTTAACGTTCGCATGACTGCACCAGGACTAAGACTAGCCTGATGTAATATTCCAATTGCAGAAAGGAAGGAAGGAAGGAAGGAAAGAAGGAAAGAAGGAAAGAAGGAAAGAAGGAAAGAAGGAAAGAAGGAAAGAAAGAAAGAAAATTACCATAATGAATGTACTGTAATGTAACACTGAAAGAATGCTTAGCTACTGTGATTTTACAGAATGAGCTATAACCTGATTGGTTGACTAATGTACATAACATGATACAGTACACCTTTGCACAGGTGTGGCTTGAAGATATTGTGGCTTGAAGTAGTTACTGTGTGGTTTGTGATTGTAGTACTATAGTAGAGTCATCTAAATGAGATAGTTACAGTGTAAATAGATAGATTAGTTTTGCTAAGAGGAAGTAAATATTTTCTTAAAGAACTTTCTGCTGTGTTTGTCTTCAATTATCTGCAAAGACTTTAGTTTCTGATATCCTGGTCTGTGGCTAGCCTACTTGGGTTGGGCAGCTACTGAAAAATGCAACATTTGTTTATCCTTCTCTGCAAGCCTATGTTATACGATGGCACCAGATCCTTTACTTGCAATTCTTCTAAGCAGACTTCTTTATTATTCCAGTTTCGGTCACCACAAGGTGAAAAAGATGTTTGAGACTCTGGAAAGAGTACAGAGAAGAGCAACAAAGATGATTAGGGGACTGGAGGCTAAAACATATGAAGAATGGTTGCAGGAACTGGGTGTCACCATTCCAATTAACATCCAAGAAATAAATCAGATGTTGGCTTTCTTCCAAGTTCCAATTTATTAACAGAGTCCAACCTGCTGCTTAGGGCTTAGGTAAATACCCTACACCACTTCAGATTATCCAATCTCTTCTTTAAAATTTCCAGTGTTGAAGCATTTACAACTTCTGGAGGCAGGTTGTTCCACTGATTAATTCTTCTCACTGTCAGGAAATTTCTCCTTAGTTCTAAGTTGCTTCTCTCCTTGTTTAGTTTCCACCCATTGCTTCTTGCCTTGCCCTCAGGTGTTTTGGAGAATAGCTTGATTCCCTCTTCTTTGTGACAATCCTTGAGATATTGGAAGGCTGCTATCATTGGTTGCCGATCAGTTTCCGGTCACAATTCAAAGTGTCGGTCATCACCTATAAAGCCCTTCATGGCACCGGACCAGGGTATCTACGAGACTGTCTTCTGCCGCACGAATCCCAGCGACCGGTTAGGTCCCACAGAGTTAGTCTTCTCCGGGTCCCGTCAACTAAACAATGTCGTCTGGCGGGACCCAGGGGAAGAGCCTTCTCTGTGGCGGCTCCGACCCTCTGGAATCAGCTCCCTCCAGAGATCAGAACTGCCCCCACCCTCCTTGCCTTTCGAAAACTCCTTAAAACCCACCTCTGTCATCAAGCGTGGGGGAACTGAAACATCTCCCCCTGCCTATGTAGCTTTTGTGCATGATATGACTGTGTGTATGTTTTATATATTGGGGTTCCTGCTTTTTAGACTTTTTTAAATGTACTATTGTTATTTTAGACTCTAACTATTAGATTTGTTATTATATATTGGTTTTTACCATTGTTGTGAGCTGCCCCGAGTCTACGGAGAGGGGCGGCATACAAATCTAATAAATAATAATAATAATAATAATAATAATAATAATAATAATAATAATAATAATAATAATGTCTCCTGTAGTCCTTCTTTTCCTTAAAGTAGCCATGCCCAGTTTTGTTTGTTTGTTTGTTTGTTTGTTTGTTTATATTTGTATGCCGCCCCTTTCCGCAGACTTGGGGCGGCTCACAACAAAGTGAAAACAATTTTAAAAAATCTAAATTACTGCAACCGTTCTTCATATGTTTTAGCCTCCAGTCCCCTAATCCCCTTTGTTGTTCTTCTCTGCACTCTTTCTAGAGTCTCAACATCTTTTTCACATCCTTCCCCCCCATGGGCTTAAACTCCTGCAAATCCCAAAGAAATATTTTCCAAGTTGTTTTTTCCCCCCAAGGTCAGTTGGACAATTACAAATATATATATATCCAACCTTTGAATGCAGAACCTTCTCCATCCTTTATGGGGGGCGTATTAAGCCCGCTGCAACCTGATTTATGGCAAATTGAGAAATAGATGCAGGCAGAAACAATTTCAGGGCCCCCTGCTGTTTCCTTGTAGTGTTGTGGGGTTTTTTTTTCCCTTTCTTTCTCATCTCCTTCCTACCTGGAGTGCTAGAATCGGTATCTAACACAGCTCAGAACAATGAGTAGGGACTATTCTGCTCGTCCAAGCATACTTGATGTTTTAGTTGCCCACTGCCAGTTTCTCTTTTATCACAACTGGTATGATTGTCATGGCAATTGCCTGCTTCCAAGCTGTGTAGAGCCACGGGGAAAATGGGTAGAAGCCCCTGAAGGTTCTGAAGGTTTTTTTAAAGCTTTTTGTGGGAAAGCAAAACAATGAAATGAATAAGAATGAGACGAGACCTTTTGAGCAATCATTTGCACAAGAGGAAACTCTTTCGAAAGCAGTTTATGTCTTTACGGGTCTCGTCTTTTGGGCTTAAATCCAGGCAGGATGCAAGCCAGAGGAAACATTTATTAATGCTCTTTATTTTTTCCAATCCCCCCCCCCCAAAAAAAATCTTGTATACGGAACTGAGGGTTTTGGAACAACGGAAAAACATGTACCTAGCCAAGACAAGCTCTCATATTCAATTCTCAACATCTCTGGGTGATTGTGGATGTGGGGAAAATAATAATAATGTTGTAAGGAATCCTCAATCTGAGTACAGTGTTCCCTCGATTTTCGTGGGTTCGAACTTCGCGAATAGCCTATACCACAGTTTTTCAA